>NC_054373.1:99078648-99181148 GCF_017654675.1 Xenopus laevis
GACTGGAAAGCCAGGGGCCCACCAGAAAACCTTAGACCGTGGGCCCACTTTCCAAACTATTATTCTTCCTCTACTCACTTAACCTCTTTATTCTCCAAGTCATTTATATCTACTTACTATACTCTATTGTTCCATTATTAAGTTTCTTTTTTCCTCAAAAGAAATAGGAAATGACCATGATATACGCCAAATAGTTAGAAGCATGAGGGCCCACTGACACCTGGGCCCACCGGGCGTTTTCCTGGCATCCTGGTGGGTCTGTCCGACACTGTCCACTTCCTCATCTGTCAATGCACTATACACTCACTTATATGGTGCATCGTAGATAACATTTTCAAACATATCTGATCATCTGTGGACTGATAGAATCACAGGGTGATGCACTGAAATGACCCCACAACCTGGAATACTTGATAAATAGTCAGGCTGCATGGTTGATATTGGCCAAATTGCATGACCATATCAGTTCTTTAAGCAAAGAACATATCTCAATGATCTGCAGAGAAGACCAGTGTTCTTGTCCATATTCTATTTGTGTGAGGGTGGTGCAAACTATAAGATGCTATCACAAGTGTAATGTTACAGAGACACTAGATTCTCAGATGTCTTCAACCCAAGGAGAAATGCCTGTGACACCCAACACTGTCATTACTGCTTGCCATTCACTTTAATGGCAAATGCCTGACCCTGTGTTCATGGGTGGATTTTGGCCTGAAAAAGTTGAAGTTTGCATATTGGGCTGACGTCTACCCTGTGTGCACAGGGAAAAGCAGTTGCCTTAAAGGGATGGTTCACTTTAAAGTTAACTTTTAGTATGTTGTAGAATGGCGTATTCTAAGCAACTTTTCGATCGGCCTTCATTTTTCCTTTTTTTCAAAGTTTTTAATCACTTGCCTTCTTCATCTCACCGTTTCCAGCTGTCAAATGGGGGTCACTGATTATAGTTATTGATACTTTTTATTATTCATCATTCTATTAAGGGCCTCTCCTATTCATATTCCAGTCTCTTAATCATACCAATGCATGCTTGCTAGGGTAATTTGAACTAGATTGCTCGAATTGCAAAATGGAATAAAATGCTAAATAACAAAAAACACAAATAAAAAGTGAAAGCCAATTGCAAATTGCCTTAGAATATCACTCACTACATCATACTAAAAGTTAAATCAAAGGTGAGCAACCCCTTTAAAGGAAATGGCAGCTGGCATGGACAGTATCAGGGCAGTTATGGATGTTTCTCCCATTAGCCAAAGGCCCATGGCACAAAGGGTTTATTTCCCACCTGAGGGTTTCAGGTGACACAGCAATCTGAAATATGTTGCATCCCTGGTGTATAAATTGGGTTCCCTTCAAATTGTCTATAAGACTAATCATTGACATGCTTTGACACCTACCACTCCAAATGCTTTGTGTCTTTCCCTTCCAGTAACTCTGTAATCTCCTTTCTACATTTCTCTTGATATTCAGGGTGACAAGCCAAATTGTATAGAATCCACGATAATCCACTTGCTGTGGTGTCATGACCTACAGTGCGTTAAGTAGAAGTTTACTATACAGAAACTAATTATGTAGTTCAGACACTTTAGCTAGATCGTTTTAATATATTAACATTTATTGAGTTGTTGAAAACTATAGTTACATTTATTATGATATAGTGTATTAATCCACAGTCCACCCATCCATAATTAAAGAATTTGCAAAATTAACAATGGATCACAGTTCAGGAAGCTGCTATTAATAACTCATTAATCATCTGTGTACTTACTTGTGGCTTCACTTGAATTAATTTTGAGAACTTAAACATTAGCTAGCATTGCACACACAAGGACTAATTTTTTATTGTACCAGGCACATATGTTTGGGCACTTAGGGGTGCACAAGTGTAGGGCCAATGCACTTACTAGCCACATCTAGTGTAATGATTTATTCAGTCTGCAATCTACACCTTGCTCTGATTAAATATCTGGCACAGGGTGCAAAGCACAATGTTGTCAAGTACAGGTCTCTCCTGCACCTTGTGCCCAATGATGCTTTCTACCTTGCACATCCTAATGTCATAATACACAAAATGCAATTTTAAAAAAATCATCCAGTCAGTTTACTTTAATATTTATACAGTATATTAACAGCAGACTATACAGCACTATTCAATAATAAAACCTTCCCTGCATAGCATGGTTACACGGGTAATCATACCTTCAAACATAAATGTGTCTACTTCGGCCCTCATATCTTCATCAGACAACTGGTTTCCATCTTCATCCTGTGGCCCCCAAAATAAAAATTATAAAGCTTCACTGGGTGCACAAAAAAACCCTTTCCTCCCTCCATTCTGCACTAATTCCAAACCTCCAAAAATGAATCTGAAGACTCAGTTAGTTACCTTTATTGGCTAACTAAGATGATAATCACAGCAAGTTTTCAGAACATAGCAGTTCCTTCTTCAAAGCTGATTACAAAGAAGCAATGTTGGCACTGACATATATACAGCATTTTGTTTACTAAAAAACTGTGAGGGACAAAAGGAGAAACAACACATAAGCATTATTTGTATTGCAAGCAGGGACAGACTTATAGGGAGGCGGGTTATGCAAAGTAGCCCAGACCAGGCACAAATTAGACCTAAGGTGTGAAGTAGATAACAGATTCCTGTAGTAGTTTATCTCCACAGAAAAAATGTATGCATCTATTTCTAGTCTTGGTAATTAGCCATAAATCCATGGCCTAAATTCAGTCCTGTCTCCAGACTCCCAAAGGTTTGCATAAATTTGTATTCCCACACTTTGCATTCATTTTTTGTTTTGAAATTGCCTTTGATAACAGAAATTTGGAAGTCATCCAGACTGTGGTTGGGGCTATTAAAATGTTTTCCTACTGGTGTGTCCAATTTTTCATTATGAACCGATGGTGATTGGTCCTTTTTCTGAGGCTTTGTCCAGTTTCTCCAATGTAAATGCCTCTTGTTGGACACTTTGTGCATGTTATTGCATAAACCACATTGCTGGATGAGCAAGTGTAGTGGCTGTGTACAGAGTATCCCTCTATTGTGCCAGGAATTGGTATTCTGTCTGTGGAGAGGATGTGTGGGCATGTCTTACATCTCTTTCTTCCACATGGGTGGGTCCTATTGCTTGTGGGTCCTGAACGTGAACTTCTTATAATGAGTTTCCTTAGGTTTGGGGTTGTCTAAATGCCAGAATAGGTAGATCAGGAAATATAGTATGTAGTCTTGTGTCTTTTTGTAGTGTGCCTTGTAACTCTCTGGCTATTTTTCTAAGGGCCTTTAGCTGTGGGTTGTAGGTTGTGACAAGTGGCACCCGATCTGTTTCTCTTTTTTGTTTGTATTTTAGCAGTTTGTTTCTAGGGACCCTGGTGGGCAGGCCCGGATTTGTGGAAAGGCCACCTAGGCCCGGGCCTAGGGCAGCAGAATTTAAGGGGAGCGGCATGCTGCCCAACCACACCCACATTGGTTCAGAAACACTGGGGATGCGCTGGAGATACAATAATTTTTTTAATTTCCCGTGCACCAATCCCCATTGCTCCTGTCCCCCTGGAGAGGACAGGGGCGATGAACGGTAGTGGGCCTAGGGGCGCCCACAATGTAAATCCGGCCCTGCTGGTGGGTCTGTGTATGTTGCGGTCTTGGTCTTCCTGCGGAGATAACAAAACTACTACAGGTATGGGACCTATTATCCAGAATGCTTGGGGCCTGGGCCTTTCCTGATAAGTCTACTAGTAAGTCAACTAGAAAATCATGTAAACATTAAATAAACCCAATAGGCTGGTTCTGCTTCCAATAAGGATTAATTACACCTTTGTTGGGATCGCATACAAGGTACTGTTTTATTATTACAGAGAAAAAGGAAATCATTTTTTAAAATTTGGATTATTTGATTATAATGGAGTCTATGGCCTTTCCGTAATTTGGAACTTTCTGGATAATGGTTTTCCGGATAACGGATCCCATACCTGTACAGGAATCTGTTATCTGCTTTACACCTTAGGTCTAATTTGTGCCTGGTCTGGACTACTTTGCATAACCCACCTCTCTATAAGTCTGTCCCTGCTTGCAATACAAATTATGCTTATGTGTTGTTTCTCCTTTTGTCCCTCACAGTTTTTTGTAAACAAAATACTGTATATTTGTAAGTACCAGCATTGCTTCTTTGTACTCAGCTTTGAAGAAGGAACTGCTATGTTCTGAAAACTTGCCTTGATTATCATTTTAGTAAGCCAATAAAGGTATCACCTTTACACCACTTTTGTTATGCTTCATATCAAAAGTTCTACCCTATAACCTATATTCATGTAATATAGATCATAGTAAGATAAGAATATCGGCCACACATACTTGAAATCACATCTTTAAGATGGCCATACACAGGCCAATAATGTTTGGCATTTTGTTCCAGACTGAGTTGACAGCTTATTTGGTCCATGTATGGGGCCCTTTGACAGGCCTGTCTGACCAGTACTGTGGGAACTGACCTTTGACAGCAATAGAATATCAATGAAATCCTTGGTTTTGCCTTGTTTAGACTTAATCCATTCCTCCATCCCCTTCTCTTGCAATGCCTTCTTTCTCTGCTCTACCACTCCTGCAGTGAATTCATGTACTTTTTTGCAAGCCTGGTGGAATTTTCTTCCATCAGAGGAGAGGTGGTAGATAAAATCAAAATGATGGGGCAAGCAGTTCTCGCGCTTCACCACTAGCGAAGTCAGTTCATAAATAGCAGCAATATAATCACTTGGCTTCCTGCAGTGCAAAAGATTTTGATTACAACACAAGATATAGGTAATGCAAACAGATCAGTAAATGGGACTTGCCAGAACAAAATCTTCACCTCTTATTACAATACCCATTATCATAGGCCTACTGCCCCCTCCCCCCATTAAAGAGGTGGTTCACCTTTAAATTAACTTTTAGTATTTTATAGAATGCCTAATTCTAAGCAATATTTCAATTGGCCTTCATTTCATATTTTTTTAATTATTTGCTGTCTTCTTCTGACTCATTCCAGCTTTCAAATTGGGGTCATTGACCCCATGTATAAAACAAATGCTCTGTAAGGCTACACATTTATTCTTATTGCTACTTTTTATTATTTATCATTCTAGTCAGACCTTCTCCTGTTCCTATTCTAGTCTCTTATTCATACCAATGCATGGTTGCTAGGGTAATTTGGTCCCTAGCAACCATATTGCTGAAATTGCAATCTGGAGAGCTGCTGAATAAAATTAGTTTAAAGGTGAACAACTACTTTAATTTTCCCTTAAAGCAGGAGAAAGGACCCCAGTTACCCACTATACTGTTATAACATCTAAGGGGATGACAATTGCTGACTATGTATATATTTGGTTATAAAAAAATGTACTGTATGTTTAATTAATTGAATATCAATTCCACCAATTCTGATGCTTATTGGCTCAGTTACTCTTTTCACTGGCAGCTCTGCCCATTAATGTAATGTCCTTTTCCTATTTGCCAGACCAGATTCTAAGGTATCTCAATCTGGCTCTACAGAATACCAATAAAACATTTAATAATAATGTAAAATATAGATAAAACTGCTTGTCCAGTTATTTACATAAATAGATAAAACGCAGTCTGTGTTTTGCGCTTTGTTCTACAGTTGTGCCTTGCTCTAAATGTGGAGCTCTGATTGGAAGGATTGCATTTTGGGAAGGTGAGTGGTGTGTGACACATGGGCATCTTTGAGAATAATCTATAATATATGTGTCTTGCAGGTGAGCAGTCCAGGGTATGCCAGGGGCCACAAGGTACAGAATAGCTCCTATGGCAAGTGTTACATATAGAGCTTCCCTGCACCTCAAAACGATGAGCTCTCCACCTTGTGCCAAATTCTTCTACATCCTGCAAGTAATAAGCCTTAAGCCTTACTCTTGGCAGTCACTGTCATAGCTGAAAGTACATTTAAGAAGTGTATCCAAGGTCATCAGGCTGATATGTTCAAACATATCAAGAGACATAGGGCCCTCTACTGCCAACCTCCTCCACTTTGCCTGTAAAAACAAAATAGATAATGCACTTTTGGTAAAAGACGTTTTACAATAGACTTACTTTGGGTATTTCCGAGATGCCCCGACCTGTCACTGTCAGCATCAACCATGTGAGTGAGTCATGATTCAAAGCAGGAATGGTAACAAAACCACATCTGGACCATACCTTACTGTAAGGTAGCTGTTTATTCCATCCCCTTTTAATAAGATACCCTAGCAAGTATGTTAAACTTTGTTAAACATGTTTTCCTCCCACTGTTTTAAATGTTAATACTGCAGACATTTTAATCTGACACGTCAGAACTTTCAGTGAGGGATAACATTTTGTTAAAGGAATGAACTGCCTGCTACACATCAGTGGCCATCCACCTGTCACTACACACAAATGGCGAATTATTTAAAAATGCACGCAAGTGTTTTCAGGCTGTTTGATTATAACTGGCAACATTTACATTATGGTTTGAATATATATTATATAGGTGTGCCTTCTACCTTAAAAAGATGGGTATTATTTAAAATTTAGTGAAACAAATCCTCCTAACTTAAACATAACAATCAATTATCTTGTGGGTTAGGCTTTATATGAACAAATCCAAAAACTCAGCAAAGAACATGGCACAAAAAGGACGGTGGAGCTAAGCAGCCAGTTGCTTTGAATGCAAGGAAAGGCTTTTTGGCAAACTTTTGAAAACTGTTAGTGAACCACATTGTTATAGGACAACAAAAATCTCACAAAATGCAACACAATCCCAAAAGGGAACTTACATGCATGATATCTGAGCTCTGATTAAAAATCTTCACATAGTATTTAAGGATGTCAAAATGGAAGGCAGGTGTCAGAAGACGCCGGTGCCGCATCCATTTCTCCCCACGGCTAAGCAACAGTCCATCCCCTAAAAATACATTTAATGTAAACAAAATTGTCACAAATATCAGAGAGAAACAAACAGTTACAGCCAGATGCAACTTGACTGTAACAAGATCATTGATTTTTTTTTTCACCATTGTTTTTTTTAAAAGATTTTATTTTATTTTTTGAGTTTTCATAATAAACACAAACAACATTACAAGTTATACAACCTTAGAAAGGAAAGAGAAACAAAGGAAAGGAAGGAGAAAGATTCTCAAGGGCTATAACAGGTGGGGTTACACGTCTATATGTTTGAGTATCTATACACCACCTTATTATCTTTGCACTGCTACCCAGGTACCCCACACTGTGTTAAACTTTGTAGCCTCTGGCTACAAGTGTACGTTTCTGTTTAGGTAAAGAATCATTGATTAGTCTTTTCCAAAAATTGAGCAAGGGGGTGGTCATAGATTTCCAGTGAAGTAATATTGATTTTTTGGCATAATATAATTTTATTGACCTTAAATTGTAAGCTCACTGGGCAGAGACTGATGGAAATGTGATAGGGACCTTACATTGTAATATCACTGAGGAATTGAATTGAAGTGAATATGATAGAGATCTTGGATTGTGAGCTTGAAAGGCAGTCTACAGTACCAAGTAGGTAAACAATATTATAGAGAGAGAGAGAGAGAGAGAGAGAGAGAGTTTATTCACATCAGTACTCCATGTGCTTTATGAATTTCATTCCATTTAATAAACTTGTAATTCATTAACTAAAAATTCATGTTACACTTAATAAAAATTTTTAAAATACAGTGGCATTTTTATTCTTTAAATCAATTTTTATTTAATTGTAAGCACTTGATCAATCCCAGCAAACGCATTTATAGCTTAACCATTTTTGTTTAGGCTTGTCCAAAGGATCAGGACCTGCCTGCAAAAGAATTGTATAGTAGAGTGATAGTGTTTTTTCAGGCCTGATTTGAGTAGGTACTTTTCCAATGTTGTTTCTTTGGTTAGTATTGGTCTATCAGGAAATTGCGATTGTAAAGCGTGTTTAAGTTAAAGGTAGCGAAACAACATCCTAGAAGGAAGGTTATATTCTTGCTGTAGGACTGGAAATTGCTTAAAGGAAAACTATACGTTCAAAATGAATACAATCCCAGGGGGTGGCCCTTATTTTTTATAATGGCAATTTTTTATTTATGATTACTCAATGGCACATACTACTAGAAAAGTATATTATTATGAAAATGGTTTATTTACATGAAGCAGGGTTTTACATATGAGCTGTTTTATGCAATATCTTTTTATAGAGACCTACATTGTTTGGGGGGTACAGTTTTCCTTTAATGTTTTTTCACCATTGTAGAATGAAGTGCGTCCTGTGACCAGCAGCATAGGCCTACTTTGTTCTCAGTAGGGGAAGGGCAACTAAACATAACAGACTTTTTGTAGCAATAGTAGTCATAATGACTAACACATAGAAGCTGAAAACTGGAGAATGTTGTATTTCCAGGGAATCTGTGTAAGTGTATTCCAGAGCATTATTTATATCATTATATGTTATTTCACTATTTATTTATGGAATATATGTAAGGTGTCCAATCAACTAAATGTTCTGTAGTTGGAGACCTGCAACTGTTCTCTGACACCAGGCAAAGGAAGATGATCAAATGCTGAGGTTTGTTCTTTGGGGGTTTGAAGAATTTTATTTGGAGAATTCCTAACCTTTGGCTTTGTTTACAGGGTACACAATAGAGAGAAGAGGAAATAAGCCATTAGGCTAATGTCACAATGAGTGGATCCTTGTTTTTGTTTGTCCACTTAGGGAAGAAACAGCTATGACCATCCACTAATGTCCTTGCTGCCTGTCATTTAATGCTAACCATGTGTCCGCATGTGCAAATGGGCAGATATCAGACCAGCATTGGACACTTGCATTTGTGTACCATTTTTGTGTGAACATTGAATAACAGCTGTCATTAAAGTATATGGTAAGTGGTATTAGGCAGCAATAGGCATTTCTCAGCTGTTGGAGAATATGCTCAATGTTACATTAGCCTGTGTGACAATCTACAGAAGGAGAAGCACGTGTCAACAACCAGGAGAATACGTTTAGCCAGCATGATATTGTTTTACTGATTTAGTGCTGCTAAAGCCTCTGTAGAATTCTAGTCCAGTAACATTGTGTTAACCCACAGTTGAGTAACACTTTTGAAACTGGTTCCAATTTAAGGGGCATCAGAGAAAACTTCTGAGGCATATATATATATATACGCTAAAGGCAACCTGTGCAACTACCTGTTCAGGGGTGTAACATTGCTCCCCCCCAATATCCCCTTCTTGCAGGAAATTGTGGGTCCCCTGTTTCCCTGGGCCCCCTCTATATGTGCACAACTGAACCAGTTGCTTGTTGCTCGGTAACTGAAACAAGCTTAGTATTGCTAACTTTAGGATATTTATATCTAAATTTTGAGGATAACCCAGTTCAGGAAACTAACAGCAAAAGAAAATGTTGGCATTTAAATGTAACATAAACCACAAAATGTTGCTTGTTGCAAGACAAAAAAAAATAATAAACATCATTTTCAAAATTGTAGTGTTTTAAAAGTTATTAGTTATATAAAAAACAGTATTCTGTCTGCACTCCTGGGTCTAACTCCTGTCAGCTGTGCTCCAACCAAGACTTGCAATATATTATATGCTTCTTTAAAAGGTCTGTTATAGGCTGACTTCTGCTACAATGTTTGAACCGCCAGTGCACAGAAGTAGCGGCAGACAGATACTGCTTTTAAGAAATTGCCTTTCATTAGGGAAAACGTTATTTTTTGGTTTACATTCAGTTTAAGACAGTACTAGAAGGGATATCAGAAAGCCAGGATATCAAAGTTGTGGCAAACTGGAGATGAGTAAGAATATCACGCAGCAGAAGCACAATGCTCATTAATGCTCATTTAACAATTACTAGAGTCCAGGGCATATCTGTGCTCTGCCCCTTCCACAAAGCATGTTGTAAGTACAAGGTTTGCACCCTTAAAATTTCAAAAAACGTACTCACCTAGCCAGGGTCTGAGGAAACCATAGAACAATTCATCTTTAGGAGCAATGGCAGCTATAAGGCAAACAAGATAAAAATGTTTTTGGTTGGAGGATTGGTACATTTTATGAGTATGCCATTCACAAAGATAATAAGTAGTAGGATTCTTTTTAAACTAATTATGGTGCTGTGTGTGTCTTTCTTACATTCCTAGTAAAATATTTAATCAGTAACCTGTTCCCTTTATTCACAGTAAGATGGAGTTAGTGAGTTCATTACATAAAGACACCAGTAAGGTTATATAGATGGGCTGAGGAACCAAAACATTAATCACTGTATATAGTTCACGTTTACTTTAAAGTTTATGTACGTAACTTGTGCTTAAAATGATATTGCCTCAAAGAAACCGAAAATTGGTAAATAACCTGAGGAACTGCAGTACAAAGGCACCGTATATGAACCAATGGTTTTTGTAGTGAAGGACCTCGAAAGTACAAAAAGGAAAGCCAGCAACCATATGCCTTCTTCTCTGCACACAGCATAGTATTTCCTAAAGTAAGGTACCTAACTCACCCCACAGTGCCGAACTTCATCACATTAGGACACAGTCACACATGGCATATGGTCCACTTCTCTTCTCCTGCATTTTTTAGGCAGACATGGATAAGTGGATCTGCTCCTATACACTCATGTGTGTAGCTCCACTGCCAGGCACAGCACTGACCTGAGTGCAGCTAGCTGAGTTAGGGATCGGCTCAAAAATTCAAGCTTTCACATTTTTTTTGGCCCAATCTTTGCTCTGCATAGCTGCATTCAGGCTGAAACTGTGCCTGTCAGTGGAGCTACACACAGGAGCGTGTATCCACTTCTCTCCAACTGCCTACAAAACACAGGCAGTGAGAAGCAGACTGTACGACACGTGATGGTGTAACACTATGGGGAATGATACCTTAAATTAAAAAAAAGATTACCGTAATCATTTGAGCATGCATAAGGGCACATTTGCCCATTACAGCAAAAAAAAAAACATTAGTAAGCTGGTAGTTTAAACATTTGTCAAAGTAAAACAAGCTGGTACAGGAATAGGGAACTCTCATCCAGAAAGCTCAGAATTATGGGACGGCCATCTTCCATAGACTCCATTTTAAGCCAATAGTTCACATTTTAAAAAATCATTTCTCCTTTCTCTGTAATAATAAAACATTACATTATACTCAGTCCTAACTAAAATATAATGAATTATTCCTTACTGGAGGCAACACAACATTATTGGGTTTCTTTAATGTTTAAATTATATTTTAGTAGCCATAAAGTATTGATATTAAAATTACAGAAAGATCCCTGGAAGACCCTAGCTCCCAAGCATTCTGGATAACAGGTCCCATATCTGTATTTTGGTATGACAGGCATGTCCATGCATGTTTTTTAAATATTAGAACAGTATAGGGAATGACTATTTTATACTTATGTGTAACGTAAGCACTGTTAAACTGACAAACTAAAATAACAAATATGTAAATTTGGTTAATACTTTGTAATTTATTTGTGGCATAATTTAATAAAATCTCCCGTTGGAGGAATGTGAATTGTGGATGGGTTAGTCCATTTAGATAGGGTAGTTTGTAACAATTTCAGTACATTCTCTGCTTTTACATGATTCCTTAAACCATTAGATCATTGCATAAGAAAAAGGTAATTTGTAGTACGTATAGAGACTGGACAAAGATAAACATCATGGAATAATAATCAGCAAGCTCTATGGTTTAAAGGAAAAGGAAAAGCTTGGTGCAATACAATCACTTGGGGGTGCCTAACATTTGGTACCCCCAAGTGCACCAAGCCTTTCCTGCTCCTTTAAGAAGACTATAAGGGGGTTATTTATCAAAAGTCTTTGTGAGCTTTTTTAGACCTCGAATGAACTCACAACTCGAATGGTTTCTAATTTAAGAAAAAACTTGAATGTAAAAAACTCGAATCAGTGTAGTCGATGCAAAAAATTTGAATACTCAATTTGATTGAGATTTCACCAGAAAAAAAACTTGAATCGCTCAAATTGGATTTTCAAGCGAAACCCAGTGAAAAAAACTTGATCATGAAGGTTATTAACATCTTCAAATGGTTCAAGGGATCTCTGCCATTGACTCCTACATGACCTCTATAGGTTTTAGATGTTTTTATTTTTTGGATTCAAGCTATTGCCAGGTTTGGGGTATAATAAACCTACAAAAATGTAAGTTTTTAAAAAAAAAAAACCTTGAAAAAAATCAAGTTTTTTTTTAACCCGAAAAATCTATTTTTCACTAAAAAATACCCTTGAAAATTTTTTTTGTGGATAACACAAATCAACATTTGATAAATAACCCTCTGAGGGTTATTTACATCACAGCAAGTACAGTGAGCAAAGTGCAATTTCCATGTTCTCACATTTCGTTGCAGTGACAAAATTGTGCTAAAGTCTGCTTGACATAATTTCCTGCGTTTACTATGCAAGTAGTATGTGTCCTGATCTTTTTTGTGCAACTGTGCTGTACCTATTGATGCAGAACCCTAGAGTTACTGCTTGGTTTGGAGCTGGTGCTAGCTCCAGAGTTTCCCTAAGTCAATATGTGAATCCGGAAGGAAGGATAAGGAAGTGCAAAGAGTATGCAACTGAGGGGCCCATTTACTTAGCTCGAGTGAAGGAATAGAGGAAAAAAACGTTGAATTTCGAATGTTTTTTTTTGGCTACTTCGACCATCGAATGGGCTACTTCAACCTTCGACTACGACTTTGAATCGAACGATTCAAACTAAAAATCGTTCAACTATTCGACCATTCGATAGTTGAAGTACCGTCTCTTTAAGAAAAAACTAGTTCGCCACCTAAAAGCTACCGAGGTCAATGTTAGCCTATGGGGAAGGTCCCCATAGGCTTCCTAAGCATTTTTAGGTCGAAGAAAAATCGTTCAATCGATCGATGGATTAGAATCCTTCGAATTGTTCAATCGAACGAATAGCGCAAAATCCTTCGACTTTGATATTCGAAGTCGAAGGATTTAACTTCGACAGTCGAATATCGAGGTTTAATTAACCCTCGATATTCGACCCTAAGTAAATCTGCCCCTGAATGTGTGGAAAAATACAGAACAACAGCACTTGCTATTGTAAATGATCTCTTATGCATTGTAATTGACAAGACAAGCAATGTACAGCGCTTGGTCAGGGGCGATCCTGGCCCATCCGCTGCCTGAGGCTTGCTGCCCCCCCTCCCCTGGAAATTTGCTCTTCGAGTACCAGGAGCAGCATTTTTGCTGCCCCTGGTACCTAGTGGGGCGCTGCAGCCTGAAGCACCCCTGCGCCTAGTATCAAAATTGTGTGTGTGTATGTACTGTTTGAAAGTAAATATCTCATCTGCATCTCATCTGATTATTGGATCTGGTGAGAACTTTGACACTACTTTATGTTAGATTTATTGTAACTATTTCCTTTACTATTCTCCTATAAATGCTGATTGTACTGTAAAATATTAACAAGCTTTCCTTACAGAGTTGTTTTTATTGCACAGGATTCTGGTACTATAGCCTGCCGTATAGTATGGGTAGATATCCTGCAGAAATCACAATCAGATACAGATCTGTTCAGGGTCAAAATACCAGAAGAAGGCATGAGATTTCACTGAGCAATGTGCCTATTCTTTAGAAATGTAGTGATTTGATCATTCAGTTTAACAGCAATTTTTTGTATATAGATCCGCACTCAATTTTCTGCAGTATGTTCTATTATATTATCAACAAAACAGTATCAATGTTTCAGGGGGGTTCACCCTCCCTTCATCAGGATACAATCACATGTGCACCAATCACCTTTATAATCATAACCCCTGCTCTTCACTCACCTTCCAGTGTTCACAGTGAAAAGGAATTTTTTAACCCTTGCATGACTCCAAATCCAAAACGAGTATAAGTCAATTTGTAATTTTAAAGTCTTTCAAGGACATATATCACAACATCTTCTAGTTCACCAGAGTTTCATTAATACTGGAAAAATAGCTACATGCATAAATTACACAACATGATTAAATATGATTATAAAGGTGATTGGTGCACATGTGATTGTATCCTGATGAAGGGAGGGTGAAACCGCTTGAAACGTTGATACTGTTTTGGTGATAATATAATAAAAAATACTGCAGAAAATTGAGTGAGTGCAGATCCGTATACAAAAATCGATGTTGTTAAGGGACCTTGTCTGGTCAACGGAGAACCAGCACCACCATTGCATCTGAAATTAATTAAAAAGGATTGTGGTAAATACAACACATTACCCTGTCCTTTTGGCAAATCATTCAGTTTAACACATTTGTCACTAAAATCTATTAAAATTAAAAGCAACTCCACATGAGCCTACATTTGGACTGATACACAGTTTGAATGCCGTGTTTATTAAACTCACTTTTACTGTACCTGAAGCTGAAACTATCGGTTTAACTGTGTCTGGGTGAATCAGTGATACCGCAGGGATGGGTCCCAGCCATGTCAGAATCGTTCTATGATATTTAGAGATGGCCTCACTCACTTCCATAAGGCCCTCCTCTGTTGGCAAGAACTGCAAACAATGACAGGCAGACAGACTGGTTATAGCAAAGCACAGATCTGGGGATACTATATGATGTTAAAGGCACAATCAAGCCAGGATAAAGAAGCAATATGTTTCCAATTTGAAATATTTTATTTCACAATAAACCCTAAAAATCAATATAATAACAAATAGTATGCAGAATAAGAAGATTAATACAATGACATATTATATAGAATGTATAACTTACAATGAAGTAATATGTAAAATAAAATAGAAACTAACAAGAACTAACTATCACTAACTAAGCCAGTGGACGCATAGACATTCTTAAAAGAAAAAGAAGAAAGAAAAAGCCCATTGTCTTGGGAATGTCAGATAACCCCCCCCCCCCATGAACATTTTACAATTGAAGAAACTGAGATATTTGACTTCTGGTATTGGAGTCACAGAACTCAAAGTAAGGAGACCATATAAGTCTAAATGATTCTTTGGAGTTATTTCCTTTAGTTTTTACTAATAGAGCTTCCTGCCAACTAAGCTGGTTCATATAAGGCTACTGTATATAAGCCATTGTGTCTGTCAATGAGGGAGACTCATTTTGTAGCCAACAGTTAAATAAAGCCTTTCTGGAGGCAGCCAAAAATAAAATTGTCAATATTTTATTTTCTTTAAATTCTATATTAAAATTTGAAGAGAGCCTACTATCATCTAGAAGCAACAAAGCAAAACCTGGAGATAATTTAATTTTTATTTTCAGATTAATGTTTAGAAAACTGGTAACTTCCTTCCAAAATATACTGATCTTTGGACAAGTCCATAGATAGTGAAAAAGGGACACATTATACTCATCACACTTGGGACAGTATGATACAGGACTAGAAAAGATACCTTTAGAAAAATTTTTCCCATAGCCTTAGTGAACTAACTTAAAATGTTGTATCCTCCAACTCTCTGCCAAAATTAATTTATTGTAATTACAAATAGACTTCACCAAATCTGAAGGGGATATTTGACATTGTAGAAACTCAGCCCATTCGTTGGAACAATATGCTTCTGAGGTTAATTTGAACTTTTATTGTAAATTATAATTTATCTAACTTTGTAAGACTTATTTCCTGTTACTCCAAGGTAGAGCACAGAAAATAGATGGAGCATAAAGCAGAAGTGAATCAGTGCTATCTAACTCAAATTTTGTAGGGTTGTTCCGTTCATTGTGGCTCCTCGCTTAATACATAATTATATAGTAAAGAATAGAATGCAGCAAAGCATTGCAACATTACTGCAATAGCTGACCTGAAGCTGCTATGCATAACCTGATCCAATCCCAGTTATGTGAACCCCAAATTACTATTTATCCCAGGCAGAAATGTCAGGTTACACAACATTAATCATAAGCATGATCATAAGCAAAACTACATTTATTTCATGGTTGCTGTTGTTGGTAAGGGTTAAAAGTCAAAGAAAATTAGCATCTATTTAAATGAGGGTCACAATGCTTGGAACTGCTCAGTATAGTGGTTTCCAAACTGCGGGATGGACCCATTTGCAGGGGGGCTTAATGTATTGAATATTAGGACCAAACCTAAGGAAAATTTGGGTGAAATATGGGAAAGAATGCTTATTCCCTGTGTTTCATATCACTGGAACTAGACATTAATGAATGTTATGCCTACATTATCACATAATGATCTCCACCAAATGTTGGGCTAAAAGGGTGGGCTTAAACCCAAACAAGACAGTTTACTATAGGGAAAATCTAACTTTTATACTGCAAAGAGGTACTTTGTCTCTTTTTGGGAAGCTGAGTCTTTCCACACCTTTCTAAAATAGCTGTTTATTCCCATTTTGTGTATATGGTAGGAGCTGCCACCCAGTTTGCATTGTCCAATTTACGGTATTTTACTTACAAGTTTATTATCATAAAATTGTTAAGCCACCATGCCAACATCAATGTAAACCTAATATGGTAGTTCTGACGGTGGCAGCCAGTCTTTATAACTGTAAAGTCTCATGAGTACTATAATTAAATTACTAGCAATTGTAAAGAAAATCTGCAACATTTTTCAGTAATTAGTACCAAAGGATTTATCATATGCTCTTAATAGCAACCTAGTTTGGCCATTACTGTGGAACCATGAAGTTAAAAAAAACAGCACTCTACCATCAGTGTCTGATAGAGTATGCTTTCAAATTTGCCTTTAAGGTCATATTTTCAGAAAGATTGAAAAGCATAGCTCTAAAGGTGGCCATACATCCACCAATATTTATCGTAAGAAAGATTTTTCTTACAATAATCTGTGTGGTGAGAGACAAGGAGAACGATATTGGTAAAAAGCCTTGGATAAAGGTTGTCTTGTCGATTGGACAGGACTAAACATTTTGATAGTGCCCAAACCTCCTAACATTAATGCTGAATCAGCTCTTAACCTTAGTAGAGTGGGACGAAAGACCTTTTGTATGTCCAAAAATTGTGGGTAAGATTGTAATTGTAGTGTGTACGGTGACCTTAAAGGAGAAACAAACCCTTAATAAAAAAAACCTACCCCCCCTATCTACATAGACCCCCCCTCCCCCCAGAATAGCTGCTTCCCTGGGCAAATGCCCCTAACTCTTACCGCTCCGTGCAGATTCTGTCCAGCGGAATTCACAGGCGCCATCTTCTTCTCTTCGGTAATCTTCGTAATGAGACCGGCGAAGCGGCACATGCGCAATTGGAGCAATTTTCTAGCCAAACTCGCGAAAATTGTCGAAGCGACGGGCTCATTCTGAAGATTACCGAAGCGGGGGGGGGTTGCCAGCCTTTAAGCAATTATAGCTTCTAAACGTGAGGTTAATCCTTATAATGTTGATCATCCTTGACCTAAAGCAGGGTTTAACATTTTATGTGATAAATAAACTTGTGTTTTCTCTGCATCACTGACTTCAGCATTCTTACCATTCCCAAATGTCCTAAAAGCCAGCTACGTCTTGGCGGCTCTGGAAAACAACGCAGGCGTCTGGCATTGATGATGTAAGCATAAATGAATGCTGCCATCTTTAAAACGACTTGACAAATAATAAGTGAGAACATGAGAATAACAGCAGCAAAAATATAAACTCGGAAAGATGTGTGACTTATATTTAGGGAGTCCAGAAAATCTTCTAAAAACTGCAACATCCTGTAATGAGAGAGAGAGAAGAAAAGGAGAGCCTATTAAAGCTGCGGAGAAATATGAAACAAAGTGCAAAAACATTGTTAACTACTTGGTAATCCAAAGCACAAATTTAAGGGTAGTTAGATATACAGTAAAGAATGGTTGTGGGTGCACACCTGAGGCCAATTTCAAAAAGTCTAATTCCCTGTCTCAATGATTCAAGTAAAAATGCTAGTGCATATAGTTTTGAAACAGGGTTTTTTAGTTACAAAGTTATGATCATCAAATTGATAAGCCACCATACCACGTCAAGGTAAACCCCATACGGTGGTCCCTAACTTGTTTACCTTTAATCATAGTAAAATAGGTATTTCTCTTCTTAATAGCATTAATTTATGTGAACAACTCCTATGCCTTGGTTTCAAACTGTGTGCTAAATCCTCCCCCGCCAACTGCTATGCGGCTTTTAAATGGGAGAGACTGCCTTCAGGCTAGATCCTCCCATGCCGCTAGCATTTTCGGCTTTTAAGGGAGAGTGATTGCACAAACCAAAGCAAAAAAATTAAAGGGACAATAGGACCACCAAAAATCTAAAAGGGTGGGTATGAGGGTGCAACAAACCACATGGAGCTTAGCCATAGCTCCCAGCAAATACAAAAAAGAATGGTTGTGGGTGCACACCTGAGGCCAATTTCAAAAAGTCTAATTCCCTGTCTCAATGATTTAAGTAAAAATGCTAGTGCATATAGTTTTGAAACAGGGTTTTTTAGTTACAAAGTTATGATCATAAAATTGATAAGCCACCATACCACGTCAAGGTAAACCCCACACGGTGGTCCCTAACTTGTTTACCTTTAATCATAGTAAAATAGGTATCTTACCTCTCTTCTTAATAGCATTACTTTATGTGAACAACTCCTATGCCTTGGTTTCAAACTGTGTGCTAAATCCTCCCCCGCCAATTAGACTTTTTGAAATTGGCCTCAGGTGTGCACCCACAACCATTCTTTTTTGTAGTTAGATATACAGTGTTACACAAAATTAGAGTAAAGGCAGTCTCCTCTGTGTTGCTGAGTTACAAGTCGCAGCAGGAGCAATGGTGCTCTAATTTATGAAAGGCTGTACAAATGTACTTTTGTGGGCAATTTTAAGAAACGTACAAAATAGTGTGCCCATCTGTGCAAGCAGTGTATTATGCATAATACTTGTTTTTTTGCTACTACAAATGCTATATTGTATCTACTGACCACCTCTATCCTTAGGCATTATTTGTGCATTTGAGATGAATGCCCTTTTGCTTAATTCAATTGCAGCTTGTAGCTGCCAATCGGAAATTTGATTTAATAATTCTGTTCTAAATTAAAACTGCATAGAAGGACATTTGACCTAATGTATATTTATCTCAGATTCTATTTTGTTAACAGCAATAAAGTCACAACACGATTAATTTGATAAATAACCTGTTGTAATGGTATTATTGTTGATATTTTTAAAGGGATCTAAAAATACATTGATGTAGTCAAAGTGGTCCACTGAGAACTTTTGCAATTTACAGCAATTTTCTATTTTTACCTTTATCTGATAAAGATAGTATCTGGATTTTATAGTTTTATACTGCAAGGTAGGCATCAGCTCAGCAGCTATCTTGAAGGTCAAGAGCATCAGCTGTCTATGCATTTTCTTTCCACTTCCTTGATCAAAATAAGCCTGGCCATATTTCCTTTACTGAGTACTGTACAGACATCTTTGGTCAGGGGCAAATGGGTCTCAAAATTCCCCCATGTGAACCAGTTGTTGGTCCAAGACCTCAATTGGTCCCATCAGTTTCGTTGGAAAGGTAGCAGCATTAGGAAAACATTGTCAAATAAACAAATGTTGTTGTGTACATGCTTTAGAAAGTGTAACACAATTATTCTGATACTTGATAGAAAAGAAAATACTGTATTTATTGCATCCTTAAAGGGGTGGTTCATCTTAAAGGTAACTTTTATTATGTTAGAGAACGGCCAATTCTAAGCAACTTTTCAATTGGTTTTCATTATTTATTTATTATAGTTTTATAGTTAGTAAGGGGCCCAAAGGCTCAGACAGAGTAACAGACCAAGGAGGAAGCACCAGTCTAACAGATCGTGGTACAGGCAAGGATTAAGAAAGAGAGTGGTCAAGTCCAGGCAATAAGGTCGGTTCAGGCAGCAAAAGTTCGGTAAACAGGAACAGGCAAGGATCAATACACAAAAGGTCAAGACAATAACAGTAGAAGCGCACCCAGGAACTCAGAATGAAGAACCTATTGTAGGGCAATGTGAGCAATGTCTCAGCGTCTTTTATAGGCCTCCTTTGGCGCCAAAATTAGACGCAGTGGCGTCATGACGCTGGCATCCTCACGCATTTCGACGCTAGAGTCCATTCTGATGCTGATGCTTCGGCGCCGGCGACCAATCCGACGCCGGCGCCTCGTTTGCCATCTTGGTACGCCAGGTAAGATTTCCTTACAATATTACAGTGTTAAGTGTTAACTAGTGCTCCCAGCATGGCTCAGCTGCCAGTGGATGATCATGGATGATGAGTTATTGGTTTGTATGTCTAACTTTCTTTATATGCCACTACTTGTATTTGCAGCAATGTACATAACATCATAACATAACACATACACATAACACATACAGGGAAAACACATTTTGCAATAAATAAATATGAATATACAGTATATAGTTACAAAATGTAAGTTTCATGTGTTACAATGGGCTAGGAAGGAGTTCCCTGGCTAGTAAAGCTAACAGTTCAGACATAAATTACTTGAAATCAGGTTTAGAGGCTGTGCAGATCCCAAATCAACAGGTGAAATTATGTATTCGTCTATTATTGTCATATCCACAAACCAGAATATTGCTGCTTCCTCTGCTAATAACCAATCCATCTGCACTATAGACTAAAGTGCTACTCACTGATTTATACATACATAATATTCAGCAGTATAACTGTTTTAAAGTAAAATAAACCATAAACCTTTGCTGTATCAGGATATATGCTAGTAAAGAAGAAGGATTCTTACCTGGAAAACACAATCAAAACACAGTTACTATCCCAACAAATACGACTTCTGTGAATCTTGTTTTGATACTTCCTACACTTCCTTTTGCTCTGGGCACGGCCTCCTTTTAGCCAATCTAAAAATAGCAGATCTGACTCTGAACTAATGGTGTTTTGCTGCCTCATAGTGTTATGTATCTGAAATGGCAACGTATGGTATTAGAAATACATGAGAAGTTGTGTCTTGCCAAGTTTTCACTGTACAAATATGGGATCTGTTATCCTGAATACTTTGGATCAGTGGGGCTTCTGGATAAGGGATATCTCTGTAATTTGGATCACCATACCTTAAATCTGTTAAAAACATATAAGGGGGAATGTAATTAAAATTGCAAGCAATGTTTAAAATTACATTTTTGTAAATGTTTAGTGCTGCTTGCAATGTAAAATCATTTGTTATTGAATATTTCATTACAGGTATGGGATCTATTATCCAGAATGCCCGGGATCTGGAGTTTTCCGAATAACGGATCTTTCTGTAATTCGGATCTTCGTGCTTTAAGTCCACTAGAAAATCATTTACACATTAAATAAACCCAAACGTCTGGTGTTGTTTCCAACAAGGATTAATTATATCTTAGTTTGGATCAAGTACAAGGTACTGTTTTATTTTTACAGAGAAAAAGAAAATCATTCTTAAAAATTTGGATTATTTGGATAAAATGGGGTCTATGAGAGACACCATTTCTGTAATTTGGAGCTTTCCGGATAACAGGTCCCATGCTTATATTGCTGAGCAAAGGTAAGCATTAATACCTGCTCTAAAGTTTCACTAAATATTTTGGTGCACAAAAACAACTTTGCAATTGCAACATTTTAATACATGCACTATGCATGTTTACATAAGCCATTTGTTTGCAAGGAAGTTGTTGACGTCTCAAATCAGTCGAAAAGGACACAAACAATGAAAAGCTTTCCCCTATTAAAGATTTAATAAAACCCGGCATGATTGTTTCACCACCAATATGGATATATGTAACCTAGACAGAATCCAGTAAAAGGTACTACCATATTATTACAGAGAAAAAGAAAACTAATAAAAAAAAGTATTTTTTTAGCTTTCTCTTGCAACATTATTTTCAATTGAGATCTAGCCATAGCCATCTATCTAAAAGGTTCGGAGACTGGGTCATTTTATGTCTAACTTCTAACAATCGGACAGAAATTTCAAGGGCTTCAAGCTTAGTTGTAAACTCATTTTCTTGGTACAATGCCATTTTGATATACCCCCGTATAACGGATTTATTAGTTTCCTAAACAGTTCCAATAGAAAGTTCATCAACAATTGTATATATGTCTTCATGACTGCATCTTAACAGGCTTTGTTTTGATACTGATCAAAAAAAAAAAAAAGTATTTTATCTGGGTCAAGAGCCTATGTTTCAATAAAGGCATTTTAAGAAAATACATTCATGGATGGTGCTGTCTGTGATACAAAGAATTCGAAAATCAGTTGGTGGTGGAAACTGTGAGACTTGCAGCAAATGAAAGGATTTCTGGAGGTAAGAGTGCTGACTAAACTCTTGCGGGAATTAGAAAGTAGCAATATTACCTGTACTAGGGCATGGTCAGACCAAATGATGGGAAAGCTTGTAGACCTGCGTAATATATTGTAAGGTAAAGTCATATGAAAATGTTTGGGAACTCCACTTTCAACAAAAAAAGAGAACAGTGGTATGTCTTTCATTTTCCAGGAACATCTGAGTACTGGGGTGTTTTCTGAACAAAGATTTTTAGTGAAACAGTATTCAGTTGTATGAAATTAAATAAAGTGTGAAAAACTGGCTGTGCAGAAATGTTGGTGGTACCCTTGTAATTTTGCTAATCTGAATGCATGTAACTGCTCAGTACTGATTACTGGCAACACCAAATTGGTTGGATTAGCTTGTTAAACCTTGAACTTCATAGGCAGGTGTGTCCAATCATGAGAAAAGGTTTTAAATAAGAAGGAAACCCCCTGGGTGCAAAATCCCTCCCCTGTGTTGCCCCCCTCCCTCCTGGCCTACCTGTCCCCCTGGGCAAATGCCCCTAACTTGTTACTCACCCCTCTGCGCAGGTCCTGTCCACGGAGTTCACAGGCGCCATCTTCTCCCACGCGGTCTTCCTGCTTTGACTGGCGTCTTCTGGCGCATGCGCGGAACATTTACAGGTATGGATCTACTGTGACATTCGGCGCATGTGCAGTAGATCCGTACCTGTAAATGTTCCTACTGCGCATGCGCCAGAAGACGCCAGTCAAAGCAGGAAGGCCGCGTGGGAGAAGATGGCGCCTGTGAACTCCGTGGACAGGACCTGCGCAGAGGGGTGAGTAACAAGTTAGGGGCATTTGCCCAGGGGGACAGGTAGGCCAGGGGGGAGGAGGGAGGGGTGCAACACAGGGGAGGGGATTTGCGCCCAGGGGGTTTCCTTCTCCTTTAAGGTGGCCAATTGCAAGTTGTGCTTCTGATTGACTCTCCATGACAGCATGGGGTCCTCAAAGTAACTCTCAAAAGATCTAAAAACAAAGATTGTTCGGAATCATGGTTTACGGGAAGGCTACAAAAAGCTATCTCAACTGTCTGTTTCAACTGTAAGGAATGTAATCAGGATATGGAAGGCCACAGGCACAGTTGCTGTAAAACCCAGGTCTGGCAGGCCAAGAAGAATACAGGAGCAGCATATGCGGAGGATTGTGAGAATGGTTACAGACAACCCAAAGATCACCTCCAAGACCTGCAAGAACATCTTGCTGCAGATGGTGTATCTGTACATTGTTCTACAATTCAGCGCAATTTGCACACAGAACATTTGTATGGCAGGGTGATGAGAAAGAAGCCCTTTCTACACTCACGCCACAAACAGAGTCGCATGTTGTATGCAAAAGCTCATTTAGACAAGCCACACTCTTTTTGGAACAAAGTGCTTTGGACTGATGAGACAGTGGTGGAAGAGGAACACTGCATTCCAAGAAAAACAACTGCTACCTACTGTCAAATCTGGTGGAGGTTCCATCATGCTGTGGGGCTGTGTTGCTAATTCAGGGATTGGGACCCTTGTTAAAGTCGAGGGTCGGATGAATTCAACCCAATATCAACAAATTCTTCAGGATAATGTTCAAGCATCAGTCACAAACCTAAGGTTTACGCAGGGGTTGGATATTCTAACAAGACAATGACCCTAAAAACACTTCCAAATCTACAAAGACATTTATGCAGAGGAAGAAGTACAATATTCTGGAATGGCGTCACAGTCCCCAGACTTGAATATCATCGAAAATCTATGGGATGATTTTAAGCAGGCTGTCCATGCTCAGCGGCCATCAAATTTAGCTGAACTGGAGAGATTTTGTATGGACGAATGGTCAAAAATACCGCCATCCAGAATCTCATCAAAGGCTATAGGAGGCGTCTAGAGGCTGTTACATTTGCAAAAGGAGGCTCAACTAAGTATTGATGGAATATCTCTGTTGTGGTGCCCAAATGTATGTACCTGTCTAATTTTGTTATGATGCATATTGTATATTTTCTGTTAATCCAATAAACATTATGTCACTGCTGAAATACTACTGTTTCCATAAGGCATGTTATATATTAAAAAAGGAAGTTGCTACTTTGAAAGCTCAGCCAATGATAAACAGAACTACAAAAAATAAAGATGGGTTTCCAAACTATTTCATATGACTGTATACTGCAACACCAATAGAGTTATATAAAAAGATTTGGGAACCCATCTTAATTCTTTGGAGCTTTGTTTATCATTGGCTGAGCTTTTAAAGTAGCAACTTCATTTTAATATATAACTTGCCTCGTGGAAACAGTAGTATTTCAGCAGTGACAACGTTTATTGTATTAACAGAAAATACGCAATATACATCATAACAAAATGGTGTAACCAAAATATCTAGTTCTGCAGCTTCTCTTTGTACAAATCTCTGGGTCACCGACCCCCTGCTGAGACATCTGATCCTGCCCACAGAATGACAAAGAAGTAAACTGAGCGATCCAGTGCTACTGAGCAACTAATTGATCCAATTGGCTGAATTTTTCAAGCTACTGAATTAAGGCGCATTTTTTTAGCACTGTTAAGGGGTCGGAATCAGGAAACCAAGCTGGACGGAGAATCAGAGGTATGTTTGGAACTGGTAAAGGTGAGCAGCAGAGCTAGATATCTTGGAAACGCTTCATTTTAAAATACTAACATCAATTAGAAAAATATTTTTAAATGTCATAGACTTTTGTCCAAGGGTGAACATACCCTTTAAAAACAGATTAAAAACAGACCACTGTTTTTTTTTGTGGCAGGTGATAAGCCAACACCAATACAAGTGCTTTTGCACATAAATAAATTACGTAGACACTGAAAAAAAGGCTGAAAATTATCTGCTCAAGCACTCGTTACAAATCAACCTATAATGCCATTCCAAATGAAATGCATGTTTCGGCACAGGAACATAAAAGCAATTAAAAGCCCACACTATATGATATCTCCCAATAAATACCAAAAATCTGTTATCACGAATGCACTGATATTAAGGGCCTTGTTATAAATATCAACAGAAGGCGAGTGCCGAGGGCAGCAGCTTTTTCGAGGCAGCCCTTGGTTGCCTATATATTAAAGAAAAAAACACTCACTGCCAGATGCCTAGCTAAATCCAGGGGCTGTGCTGAGGGGGAGGGTGTGTGTGCCCTTTGTGTACATGGTTGGCCAAATAAGCTTCCAGCTCAGTCTGAATGGGTCAGATCGGCAGCTTAAATCTGCCCATGCTTGGCCTTAACATTCTCCATAACTTTACTGGTCTTCTTTTACCATCCACAGGCCCCACAATGGCAGTAATACACCCCTCATCCCCTACTTTCTATAATCTTTTATAAACCCATTTCCTATGTCATTTGTAAGCAAGAAAAGACAGTTCTGGTTAGGTTATTTATCTTCTTATTTTTACATCTTTAGACAGCTGTTACAGAAATTGGCTGATATATGTTACTTGATCAACAGACGTTTTAAGTGCAAGGAACATGCATGATCCATTAATACATTTGAACCGGTAGTATTCAGTCTGTACAGTTAACAAAAACACAATATAATTTACAAACAGTGTCATTACAAGAAACCTCATATTTAAATAATCTAACAAAAAATAAGGACCACAACCTTTTCTTGCAGAATTGTGTTTAGAACATGTAAATTCCATGGCTGGTACACATTCATGGTATCTCTGTATAGGCTATGAGAAAACCTAGGGAGTTGCTAAGCAATAGAGCATTACACATTTACGGCACTGTTCTGCTACCCATCCAATGAGGTCTGATCATTCACCTGGACTGTTGGGGATGGTAGATGACAGAGAAAAGTAAGCTGTACTGATACTTTGTGATCAATCATAGGTCAGACATATGCAAGGACAAGATAACATATTGGAATTTATGGTGCGACATGTTTTTTACGAGGGTATAAATGCATATTCTGAAATGTAATCACTTTTCAGGGTCACTTGTCTGTCCCTGGACAAAGTGATCTACACATGTATCGAAATAAACATAATCTTATCCGAGGATCGAGACTGTTTGGCAAATTTCTTTAACAATAGATGAGCAGGAAGGTTGTAGGTTGCCAGCCTGAATGACAATGGAATCTCAGGTAAGTAACTGTAAGATGACGAATTAGTAACAGCTCCAGGGAGAAAAAAAAAAGAGCTACTAGCTATACATACCCTTCCTAATATTTCCATGAAACAATACCAGGAGCACAATGAAAATACCTACGGTGATAAACACATTTTCTACTGTAGGGCTGTAGCCCTAAGGCATGGGATAATTTGAACAAATTATACAGTAGTTCAGTTTTAGTTATGTTCTACACAGTTTAATATTATAGACAAAGAGCAGTGTAACAATGAAGAAAATTACTTTTATTGATAGTGTGTGGGTTAGACCATACTATAGTAATGCTAAGATTAAGCTTGCACATAATTGTAGATCAAAAATGTTCTCTTACACAAAGTACAGGTGGACTGGAGCATATATAATATAACAGTTGGCTATTAAACAAATGTTTTTTTATGATCATCAATAATCAAAATTAAATATGGCAGGCTTGTGCTTCGTGTCATCTTAATACAGTGTCCTTTATAAAGAGTACAGTTTACTGAGGGACAGTTCGCAATATCCCTTTCATGACTTTGTAGCTTGGAAGCTGCTGGTTTTCCTTGGGAGGGTAACAGGGCCCACGTTCCGAGACATAAGAAAAGGGAAACCTTAGAACCCACAGTCCATCAGAAGGAAGGGTGATGTCCTGCTTTTCAGGGACAAAGACAGTGCATGGAGGAGGTCCTGACTGCACCTAAAATATACATACACAACATTGTCATTAGCAAGCTAACATATCACAATGCCCAAGCACATCACCAAGTCAATTAAAAAAGCAATAGATGGTAAAAGATATTAAAGTGGCTGGAACCTGTACACATTATTAGAGAGAGAGTTGGCATAATAAATCATACTGGATGATACTTGCCTTTGGGAATTAAGGCTTAAAATCTTCATGATAGTTAATGCATTATGCTTGTAAATGTTGCTAAAATGAGATATTTTACAATGTATATGTGTCAAGCTGTAACAGTTCAAATGAAATACCAGTACAAATACATGTCCATTGTAACAACTCAATAAGTTAGCTATTTCATAAACTCTACAATCCACTTAGATCTATGGATATAGGGATAAGATAAGATCTTACCTGAGGAGCCAATATAATTTGTACAGGAGCGTCGGGTACGACAACAAACAGTCTCATGAGCTGAGCATAATTAGGTTTAAGTCCTCTGCCCTGTGATGGTGATAGCATATACAAAGGCATGTCACTGTTTAGTGCTTTAATTGCAGATTCTTTAGGTCCATTACCAATCGCCTTCATTATTTTATCTGGACCGGAGCACATAAATCTACGTCCTCTAGAATCCTCATACTCAAAACCTACAAATGCCCTTGCAATGTCATCTCTTCTACGGCCACGTCCCATCACCACAGCATTTCTTTTACCAGGAATGGACTTGTTGGGGGCTGGCCAAGAGTTTGTGTCAAGGTCACCTTCATCCTCTGGCTTGGTACGAATAACAATGTCCCAAGGCATTAAGTAACTTGTTCCTGGAATAAAGCCAAGATGATCTAATCCGGTGTGGAAATTGTAGGATTTGGCAGGACCAAGTTTTACCAAAGCCCAACTAGAAAATTTAGGTAAGAGTCCTTTTGGTGAATTTATATGTATCATGCCAGGCAGATACTCTACAGTTGAGGCTTGACGATCCACTAAACTTGGCCTTTTTTCAACTTTCTCGTCTGTCCCATGGCCAGAAACGTCTGTATTATCCCCTCCTGCCTTCGGGCCCTCTGGGAATGTGCCCAAACTATCAGTAGATTGTCCCAGACTTAGAGCTAAACTCAGGCTTGTACTTTCTCCCTGAGTTTGTGGCTCCTTATCCTTTATCTTCTCTTCTTCAACTTCACCATCATGTGCAGCAGATGAAGCCTCATTTTTTGCAGGAGCTGGGTCTGGAGTGCTGGGCTGGAATATGGGCAAGGTGATGTGATCCAGTTTTCCACAACATTTTTCTTCCAGGATCTGTTGAATGCATAAGCACTTTGTGTAAATATCAAAAGTATTGGAAAACCACAAAATATTTGTACACGTGAACACATATATTCATGTACACATACATGAGAAAAGAATTATACCATGATACTGGGACATATACTGAGATAAAGGAATGCAGTACATCAATAATTTTTAATATGACCAATTGCATATGGAAATTGTGTCAAAATTAAAATAAAATACAAATTGTGAACTTTTGTTCCTATGTGGGCACATCAACTGGATAGGAATCATCAGTCACTGTAAATACAGGGCAGAATACAGACAAAAGATCCCCCAAACACTCAAATGTGCTTACTGACAGGCGGATTCCACTGTTAATGAGCACACACATGGATCATTAGCTGGTCAGATCAGCACTTTTTTGCACCGCCGGTTTCCACTGGCAGTTAAAACACTGCATCTGCCATTAGCTTTAATAGTTGCATTCAGTTCTTTGAAGACTATAAGGGTTGACTGGATCTGAATCCAACAAAAGGTGCTGGGATTCAGCAAAATCCCACAGCAAATATTCATTTAAAATGACCAGTACCAAGGGTTTTGTTGTGAATTTAAATATAATGCACTAATAAACATTTTAGTTTTGCTTCAGAAACACAATTACAGTCTATAGAAATAAGCTTGTCGTAAAGCCAATGGTGCAGCCATTCAAGATAAAAATTGGGCTATGGGGCTTCATTGCAAACACTATGAACCAAATGTAAGAGCACAGGACTCAATGTCTAAAGCACTCACCACGTAGATCACGTGATTCAGGTGCACCAGCCCCAGCCCCTCAGCTTAGGGAGTGGATAAACCAACAGCAGAAAACAGGGGGCATCCAGGCACTCAAGAAACTCCATAAGAGTCATTAAAAAATTGTATAGAAAAAAAAGATATTATTTATTGTAGATTTTAAAAAAGGGATCAGTATCTCTATTGGCCAAACAGGTTTCATGCCCCCCCCCTCCGGGGCACTTAGTCACTGCCTGGTACTCTGGGGGGAAGGAAACGTGTAGGGCCAATGGAGATAATAATCCCCTTTTTAAAATGAATTATTAATCTACAATTAATATATTTTTAATACTATTTTTGGTGGCCCTTGTGGAGTTTCTCGAGTGCCTGGATGCCCCTTGTTTTTAACACTTCTTTACAAACAAACACAATTGTGGTGTAACCAATTTGGAAAAATTGGATGAATTTTGGATACATACATTCGCAATGGATTTTTGCAGAAACTAAAGCAATGGACGTGTTTATTGGATTTGTTCAAAAAAGTGCCTTAAATACTAAATACTTCTAAAAATCCCATAGGAATGAATAAAAAGTGGACGAGTTTTTCTGTGGTGAGCTCTAATCTCACATTTTGATAAATCTGCCCCTAGATATAATAAATATCAGGTAAATTATAACATGCTTATAAAAAAACAATTACACTGATCATAAAACCAGAGACACATCTAACAAAAGCAAGTTGGATCCACTTGCCAGATCTTTTACAAGATTTGGTAACCTAGCCTTACATTATACATATTATTATTAAGAGGATAGAATAATATACAGTACCTGATAAAAATCATAATTTGCACTTTTTATGTCAAATGGGTCTTCTCGTGGTGCCTGTTTTCTTCCACAATTACAGCTGCCTGTCGAACGTGCCCGACTGTTGTGAAAGAGAATTGGTGGATTTCTCTCTGGTTCAATTTTTTCCCCTAAAATTGAGCAAAAGTTTTTTATGTGCTCTTTAAATACAACTATATTCTAACAGCACAAAAGCAAGGAAGGGAAAGTCCATAATCTGTGACTATAGCTATGTAAAAAAAAATTCTAATATGCATAGGAAAAATTACCTCATTCATAATCAATTCTTCATCTCCAGTTCTAGTAAGCTCTTAAAATCTGTACACATAAATTTATGTACCACACTTGAGTTTGTAAAAAGCTGTTTAAATTTAACTTTTCCTGTGCCAGCAATGAAAGAAAACTGTACCATAAAAGTTTCTGTTAAACATAGAGAGTGTAGGTTTGCAGTCTAGGTATAATGTAGTCTAGGTATAACTTAAAGACAGCCAATACATGCAATTATAAAGGGTGCATTTTGAATGTATTTGTGATCAATGAATACGTTGGAACATTATACTAAAAGTAGTAATCCTTCACCATCTTTCATGCCTTATGCCATGCCTCTTTATACAAATGACAGCACTACTTGTACTAAGTTAACATCTGGTAACAGTCATTATTCCAACCTGGTCAAACAGAGTGTTGTCTCCACTTCGCCTGCATTTTTTAAAGCAGACGGAGAGAAATGGAGCCACTCTCTTCTGCAACTCTGTACAGCTTTACTGACAGACACAGCTTCCGCCTGAGTGCGGCTATACGGAGCAGAGCTGTGCATATATGTATGTTTCAGGTTTTTTTTTTTTTTTACAAAATAGCACAACAGTATTTGCAGGGTAAGCACTGCACTATATAACAATACATAGCTGCAATATATAACATTAACTGAGCAGAAAGTACACATATTCATAACAATTGAGAGCAAATTAAAGTGCCCATTAAGAGACAGAATGACATGACATGAGTTGAGCATTCTGTCCAAGGGATCAATATGTTGGCTCAGATAGAAGCTCCTCTCGCACTCCCTGGCCTACGTGTTGATTGCCTGGTGCATAGTGACGAAGGGGTCGGCACCCTCCAACAGCAAGTAGGTAAGAAATCACTGGCACTCAAAGGGCAGGTGCAATCCCTTGCGTTTATTAGCAGAAAATGCAACGTTTCGGGGTCAGGCCCCTGTTATGCTTGATAAAGGGGCCTGACCCCGAAACGTTGCATTTTCTGCTAATAAACGCAAGGGATTGTCCCTGCTTGCACCTGCCCTTTGAGTGACAGTGATTTCTTACCTTATCAATATGTTGGCCCCCTTAACTGCAAAACCATGCTTATTTTAATGCAAGGCTAGGGTACATCAATTTTACCTGAATATTAAGAAAGTTTCAAAATCACACATTAAAATCAAGTATGTATATGAAACCAGCTGGACTTGGTTTACATTTAGTGGTACAAATTGCTGCATGTCAAAGCTAAACATTTTGGCAATAAAATGTATAAAATTGTAAAAACAGGCTGAGTGATAGAAATATTAATAACACTATAATAGGTAAATAAACCACACCAGATTTACCAGATTTAGGCAGCAAATGAAATTTGTGTACACAGTGTTGATCTGTTAAACTCCTTTCTTCACAAAGCTGGTGTCCACTGCTCCAGAACTTATAACAATCTTCATTAAGAACCATGGCATATTTATGGAAAGCAGGACCCCGGGCATGCTGGCTATATACCCTTAGGGCCTGGGCCAGCTGGTTTTTATGGACAGTTGTGGTATAATTATGAGGCAAATTAGACTGATAAGCGCTATGTGCCATGGGCAGAGCTTTTTGGCATTTGTTTTCTGAGAACTTGGTGTCCGCATCCAAATATCCTTCTAATACCTTCATGTTAGCAAGAAGCTTTGGGGGAAATCCACCTGGGAAAGCAGGGGGGTCATCATCTTTATTTTCAATGATAATTTCATACAGTTTTAAAGCCACACTAACCCACTTCTGGTATGTCGGGAGCTCAAAGTGAGACGGCTGGGGGTTTCTCCCCACACTGTCATCAAACCCTTTTTTTGTGAGAACCAGCTCCACGTGCTGGAAGAGGAACTCTCTTAGGGTGCAGTCAACCAACTGACCAGATAGATTTGTGTTATTTTCAACCGTGAAAGACAGCTGTCGAGTGTGTCTCATCATTTGATAACGTTTAGGACCAGATAAAGGTACCAAAGACTCTGTGTCTTTCAAAGTGCAGTTGTGCCTCAAACCCTCCAGTAGCACATTTACAGGATCTTCACCCTCATCAGCCACAATATACACAAAGGCCTGATTGGCAGGCACAGTGAATAGACAATTGATGGATTGGTTAGTCAGGACTCTGCTTTTCCTAAAAATGCGGTAGATCTGGTCTTCCAAAGCATGCTGCAGCCTTCGCTTTGGAGAGTGCTTTTTAGGTTTGTCACTGGTCTGTGGCCCTTGACTCTTTGGCTCTACTTTAAGGGCTCCATTAAGCTGAAACATAAAGAGCAGCCTGGGTGGACAAGGTCTGGCATTGAGTTTCCAGTCCAGACCCACAGCACAATCCTTCAAGCTTGGCTTCAGTGATGGCAGCATCTTTTGTCGGAGACTGTCCAAAGCCCTGAACAGTTTCTCATAGGTGATATCAAAGCAGCAGGTCGGGTGCACCAGCACCAGGATATGACACACTGAGAATAGATAGAGGAGGTGCATGCAGTACAACTTCTCCTCATCCTTCCACCACTCGTGCGCCTCTGCGTGGGACACTCCTCGGCTCAGCTCCTCACAGGCCTTCAGCAGCGAGCCCGTATCACTCAGACCGGTCAGAAGAATGTACAGCACCCGGGACTCCTGTTCGTAATAGGTCTGGAAGAGACTGCGTTCCGAGGGCCGCTCCGGGGCGCGGTGAAACAGCGGGAAGATGTGCCGGTCGCACAGAGAATTGATGAGGGAACACTTGTGCCAGCTGCCCTGCGTCAGGGCCGTCTTACCAAATAGTCCCACGACACACACCTCCTCATCCTTCCAGACCGGCTCTGTCTCCGCCACTAGAAGGTCCCGTAACACTGTCGGGCCCCCACACACCACCATGTTCTTGTATTGATTCGACAAACTCCACTACTGCTTAGGGGAACAAATTGTCCAGAGTACAGTGACGGTGCAAAGTAAAAACTGTCCGTTCGGAAACAATCTCCGAGCGGAACCCTTTCTCTAATTGCATTAGGTACCAGCCCGTAGCGCCATCTTGTGACGCACAATTATATGGCTCTACTGGAAAGTTTTTCTTTACTAATACATTATGGGCAGGAGCTGCAGGTCACAAATCACATATGATGCACACAGAGGAGACAAATGGGGCAAATTCACTAAAGGGCGAAGTGGCGTCGCTATCGACAATTCGCCAGAAATGCCATCCGCAGGGTTATCTCCAATTCACTAACAGGCGTAGAGGACAATTCACTAGCAAAAGAGACCATCACTAGCGTATGTTCACACCCTATCGCCAAGCCACTTTTCACTCTGGGGAACCAGGGTCGGACTGGAGCAGTCAGGGCCCACCGGGTTCTGAACCTCAAGGGCCCGTGCGCAAAAGCTTGTGCGTGTGTGTGAACGTCAGGCCCACCGCGCGCATGCGCAAATGGGGAGCATACAGCGCCACACAACTTTGTTTTCCATTGGGGGGCCAATCTAGGACCGGGCCTGGCCCAGCAGGGGCCCAGTCCGACACTGTGGGGGACAGTTGTTACTCTGCAAATTCACTAAAGTGTGAATTTACTGAACATGACCTCTTTTGCCAGAGTTTCCTTCGCCGCCTTAGACTAAGTGAACTGATAAAACCCATACCTCCCTACTGTCCTGTTTTCAGAGGGACAGTCCTTCTTTTGACAGCTGAACTTTTGACTGAAAAGTCCCATTTTTCTTTGCACTGAACAGCCAGAAAAAGAAACAATGTTTCTAACTTAATTGGCTTTTGGCAGAGAGCCCAGAACAGCCACAGTAGCTGATAAGATATATTTGTAACAATTTCAAGATAAGCAAAATTAATTGTAACAATATAAGATAACAGGTCCCTTGGGAAATGTTAGACTCACAGCTTAAAGGGCAATTCACCTTCATTAGCAAAACTGTAATAACTAAAAAATAAAAACACAGAAATATGTTCAAACTTTCATAACCTGCCAAATTTGGTAAAATTTACATGGTAGTTAGGGGGTGTGGCCAAAAAATGGGTGTGGTCAAAAAATTGCCGCGCTTAGAGCACCAACTTTTTTGTCCCTTTTTGTTTCCAAAATGTTGGGAGGTATGGATAAAACAAAGCTACATCTTCCTCAATCTTATGTCAGTGACATCATATCCTGTATGCTGGAAATTCATTATAGTTGTAAAATGCTAGAGACTTTTACTTTTTTAAAGCGGATTGCTTTCAAAAGTCCTAACTTTCGCTGGCGAAAATTCGCCCTTTAGTGAATTTGCCCCAATGACTGGGTTGTGTCAGTGTAAATACTGATATTTAGAGCCTGCCTCTTCTGCCTACCCTTAGGCTAATGATATCTGTTTTATCGGTCACTACTATATGTGGCAATATAGAGTAAATTTTACCCATACATTTGTATTTATTTGTGCTGTGTATGGTTATCCCATAGTGCTCCGGGTTAGTCAGTTACCCCACATATACAGTACTACCCCAGAAAATAAGTTCTTTGTCAGACTTGGTTTTCTCTTTGTATGTAACGTACCTTTCCAAAAATGTCAGGTTGTTCTTCCTCTTTATATCCTTAGTTTCAGAACTAGAACTTAGACAGGTTGATGTCCCGATACTTTAATTTATTAATTGATGACAGGTCAGTTACAAGCCAAGGTTTAAGGATTTTCCATATGGTTCTGTGGTGGTGGTTTTAATCTTTAGGAAAATATGGAACCGTATCCATCTGTCTCAGGCTAAACTTGGCCACACACATACCATCTCATAAAAAGGTTGGTTTGTGATGAGACACAGTGCCTCTGGCACCATCCACTCCATCTCCAGGGCACTTGGGAAAGCTTGCATGCTCACGCGTGAAATGCCTGATGCAGTCCAATTCACTTACTTTCTGCTGGACAAAAATAGGGGAAGGCAAGAAGAGGTACATGCCCAGTGCCCCCAAACTGTTGTGCCCTAGGCACATGCCTCTTCAGCCAACCAATAGTTCTGGCCCTGATGGGGCAGTACAGTGTAACATGAAGGTTAACTGGCTCCTATTAAAAGTGATTTAAATGCCACTATATGAACAAAAAGTAAAAATGATATAGCAATACATTAAAAGTTCGACTCAGTGTTGCTTTCCCACATAATTTGGCAGTTTGGGACAGGGGCAGTATTTGCCCTGACCTTGTATTAAAAGGAGGCAGCAGCCCTGATGGAAATGGCAACTCCCCAAAACTGCCCCTTGATGCATCTCAATTTTCACTTTTCTTGCACCTGGACCAAGCCAGCTGCTCATGTGCTATGTCAGTTCTCCCCCCCCCCCCGATATCTGGTACTAAAAACAAAAGAATGGTTAAGATAACATAGACAGTTTTTTGTTCTCATTTTAATGGTGGGTACATATTGAAGGTGCTAGGTCACATGAATTTGCCAATTGAATAAGTAGAACAATTTTTAATAACCCACTGTCTGGATTTATCTGTAGAGATTCTGCAAACTAAACTACTGTCTCTAACTGCTGCCAATTTATAGGGATACTCTGATTTTTTCTCTGTCTCCTTTTTGTCTGTGACAAACTGCATTGAGGCATTTCATTGTCCCTGTGATCAGAAACCAATTTCAGCATATTCTAGTTTTCAAGAGTTAATGAAAATAGCTGCTTTAAACAAAATATTGAAGTATTCATTACCATATAACATGCTGTGTTTATCACATATAAGAACATGCCTAGTGCGGGGCAACATACCAACCAGTCAGATATTAGCTTTATTAGCTTCGATTTGTATTTCACAAGCAATCCAATAGCAACTAACTGCATAAAGAACTGCTGTTGTTACAGAGCTTTAAGCGACGTACACAGACTTGAAGTCAGAGCTGGTAATATAGAACACAGAAGATAAAGAATAACGTGACCACTATTTCAACAATTGGCAGCAAGAACCAAAAACAACCTGTTGTATTTCTCAAGTCATAATCTTGATCTCTTACTTTACGATGGTGGATCTGCAGTTGAAAATGCCACACAATAAAATAAATAAGTCTCATAAGTTTCAAAACTGTGGGGTTGATCCCAGGAGGGCATATGCTCTTGAATACTCAAACTGTAGCAAAGTTAATTGTCTTGCCAATGCGTTTATCAGTTGCCTTATAAGTAGTGGAGGCGTGACTAAACGTTATGCCTCAAGAAGAAGTCCAAGGAAACTGTAGCACACTGATCCAGTTTGTAGTGTAAAGAAAAGTGCTTTTATTGGCTCAAAGTAGACATCAAAAGTTTGGCAACGTTTCAGGCCACACTGGACCCTCTATCAAGCCTAATCGTTATGCCTCAAGAAGAGTCCAAAATCAAAAAGTGTAGAAACCCCCCATTTAAGCCCTTGAACAAAGAATCATAAACGAAAGCTAGATGGATTTTACATTAGCAGCATTTAATGTGTGCTGTCAAAAGAGAACATAACAAAACATAGAACAAGACAAATAATGCAGTACACAGATATAACACTTACAAAGACACTTATAATACAGGCTTTTATAAAACAATATAATGGGCAGTAGTCTGTGGCTTTACATTCACTTTCTGAAGCAGCAAAACCAAGACTTATCTGCTTATAAAATTATATAAATGTATCCAAAAAATAGTTATGATTATTTGTAGCACTTCCTTTGATGTTTTCTATTACTTAGACCAGCAAAAGTGTCAAAGTGATAAAAGTAAGGCTACAGATAATGTAAGGTAGCATTTTAGCATGCTTAATACTCAAAAAGATGCATTTCAGTCTTTTCTTTGTTTAAATATTGCTCTAGGAAATAACATATTTATCCAACAATTGAAATAACCAGTACTAACACTGCAGTCTTACATTCTTCCCTAGGCTTGTTTTAATGATTGTGTTTAGACAACTGTCACAAGATCACAAGAGCAACATACACACAAGAGAGAAATGATTGTAGGCATCCTCTCTAATTGCTATTGGCTAATAGCAATCTCATTGGCACATACAACCAGATATTGGTTTAGTGGAGATTCGCCATAAGCACCACACTATGTAAACAGGGTGGCTGAATATAGATGCATGAGTGGTCAGGCTTAGTCTTGTTATACTTCCTCTTTAAAACTAAGGCAGTCAGTTATTGGCAATGTAACCAACTGACTCAGTTACAGAGGGAATCCAGATATAAATGCTCATCAGGCTAAATAGCTATGGTGCACCTAACCGAAGGATAGTGGTTCTCCACGAAATTTGGTAACAAACCATTGTGTAGCTTTCACACTCTTTCCTGGTATTTCCCTGGTTTTATTGATTTCCTTTTAAACAAAGTGCTGTTTTTAATTTCAGTGGTTCTTAGAGAAAATACCAGAACATTGCAAAGAAGACCCGCATGTTGCAAAAAAGAGAATGAAACTAGAACAAAAAAAGGGAGTCACTTTTTGCTGAAGTCCAATCCTCTCCTTGGAAACCGGTATATATTTCTTCCTGATGAAGGGAGGGTTTCCCCCCGAAAAGTTGATACTGGTAGCAAAATAAAAGGGGTTAACTCCCCGACTGCATAACCTTGTGTGTGTGCGGATCTGTCATTGAACGATTATTTTTCATAAGGCAATAAAGTAAAAGGGCCAAGCATATTTTAAATTAGGCAAAGCAATGGTAGCTGCCATATTGTTTTTTGCACATAATAAAACAGTACAGCTTACAAGAGTTTGTTGCTGGAGGTTTATGATACACTGTTATCCTTTAAATTTGCAGACAGGTTTATCCAGCTGAAACCCTGTCCCTATAGATGCCTATAAGTAATCAATGAATGATGAATTACCAAGATCAAATTAATTGTTAATATTCAGACAGTTATCCCCAGCTGCTTATAAACCATATTAAATGTTTAATAGCACCACTCATATTAAAAACATTTTTTTCTTCAAAAACAGAATCCTGAAGTGGCATAGGCAATCCATCAACTGAATCAATACTGAGATTATTAAAAAATATATATATACATAACAGTTTTAAAAATAGTACAGTAATAGTGCAAACAGTAGCACGTCTTTGGAGAAAAAGCAAGTGGCTTTAAGGCAACTCTTCAAAGCTTCTGTTTCCTGGAGATGATCGCAATGGAGATGGGCTTTTTGGATGAGCCATCTGCAAAACATATTTTATTGAACATACTCTTTAAAGACTCAGTTAAATTTACATTTACAAATAATGTTAACGCTATTTTAAAATATGAGATGCAATTTATGCTTTTTATGCTTGGCTATAGCCTAGTTGGCTGCAGTAAGCTACCTACTGTGTGTGGCTCATAGGTATTTTGTTTTCAGGGACAGAACAAATCTAGAGTGACAAGAAGGGAAAATACCTTAAAGGGGTGGTTCACCTTTAAGTTAACTTTTAGTATGTTATAGAATGGCCAATCCTAAGCAATTGTTCAATTGGTCTTCATTATTTATTTTCTATAGCTTTTTAAGTATTTGTTTCCTTCTTCTGAGTCTTTTCAGCTTTCAAATGGGGGGGGGGGGTGTCAGTGACCCCATCTAAAACCAAATGCTCTGTAAGGCTACAATGTATAGTCAATGCTACTTTTTATTACTCACCTTGCTATTCAGGCCTCTCCTAGTCATATTCCTGATCATATTCTGATCAATACATGGTTACTAGCAGGGTTGGACTGGAGCCTTAAGGGCCCACCATGGCTGCAAAAGGTAGGGTCCTCCTGGCATTCCCCGACCTCCAATTCCCATCTCCATCATGCGCATCGGCACCATCGGCCCAGTCCGACCCTGGTCGCTAGGGTTAACTGGACCCTAGCAACCAGATTACTGAAATTGCAAACTGGAGAGCTGCTGAATAAAAAGCTAAATAACTCAAAAACCCCAAATAATAAAAAATTAAAAACCAATAGAAAATTGTCTTTACATCATACTAAAAGTTAACTCAAAGGCGAACAACTCCTTTGAAGGGTTGGTTCACCTTTAAAGGAGAAGGAAAGCTACAGAGGCATTTTATTGCCAATAGATTAGCTGCAATAGTGCAAGCTAGAACACTATATTTATTCTGTAGAATTTTTTACCATACCTGAGTAAAAAGCTCTAGAAACTCTCTGTTTGTTTAGGATAGGAGCTGCAGTATTATGTGGTGTGACATCACTTCCTGCCTGAGTCTCTCCCTGCTCTGGGCTCAGATTACAGTAGAGAAGGGAGGGGGGGAAGAGGAGCAAACTGAGCATGCTCTTGCCCAGGGCAATGAGGTTTAAGATGAAAACAGGAAGTCTGATACAGAAGCCATGTATACACAATAGAAGGAAAGAAATGCAGTGTTTCTTTTGACAAGGGACTCAGAGCAACATTACTTTGGGGATTTACTGGTATATTTAGATGGGCCTTTCTGATAAGGCTTACTTAGTTTTAACCTTTCCTTCTCCTTTAAGTTAATTTCTAGTATGTTATAGAATGGCCAAATCTAAGCAACTTTTCAGTTGGTTTTCATTATTTATTTATCTGACACTTTCCAACTTTCAGATGGGGGTTACTGACCCCCATCTAGAAACAAATTCTCTGTAAGGCTACAAATTTATTGTTATTGCTTTTTATTACTCCTATTTCTACTTTGGCCATCTCCAATTCATATTCCAGTCCCTTACTCATAAGCAACCAGACCGCTGAAACTGCAAACTGAGGAACTACTGAATAAAGAGCTAAATAACTCAAAAACCACAAATAAAATACCACTCTCTATATTATACTAAAAGCTAACTCAAAGGTAAACAACCCCTTTAAGTTATATCAATTAACTCTACAATATCTAGTTTTGCTTCTTACTCTTCTCATGGATGTACACAGTTGCAAAGTTACAACTTTGTTAGGCAGATGAGGGTCTACTCTAGATAGTTTCTAATTTAACTTTATTAATACTGCAAGCTGCACTCCAGCAGTGAGGAATTAACATTTGGCAAAGGATGAACTATGATACGTGTCTTGAAAAAAAACTTTTTTTTCCTCTCATCTGGCTGTATGCGAACAAGTTATACAATAAAAGACAAGAAACACACTGTTTAGAAGCAGGTATAATTGTCGATTTGCTTTAAAATTACTGTACATTATAAGGAATAAATTATATTCATAGAACTTTCTCTCACTTAGGTTTCATTGACATAGAAAGGGGCAGCTCCTTGTTCAATTGGTGTTTAAGGACTACTGCTTGTGCTGAACCTTATGCCTATTTTTTTTAATAAAAAAAAAACTATAATTTAAGGCAGTCATTTTTGCAGTGAAAACATGCAATCCTAATCCAATATAAAATAATTAAACATTTCAATGTTGAAACATGACCCAGTTGTGAAGACAAAAGATGAAAATGCTGTTGTAGCATATACCAATAATACTATTATTCATAGAAATTTTGAAAGCAATGCATAACAAATACTACTTTAAAAAGTGGTTACATCTACAAATAATTTTAAAACCACTAAAAAAAACTTTAATAATAGTATATTGGAAAGTTGCTTAGAATTATATTTTTTCTTTCATTATCCTAAAAAGTTTTTGGTTGGAGGACCTCTGTAAAAAAGGCTTTTTCACGCCAAATCACAATTTATATCCAAATAGAAATGCTTAATGAGATATACAGCAATGATTTTGGGGAAAGAGTTTTATGACAACACAAATAAATTATGACAACTTGCCTGAAATTTCTGCCTAAGAGCCTTTGTCATTAATGGGTTCAGCCCGGTGCCATTCTCTTTGTTATCTCTGTTATACAGTGGTGTTCCTCCAGGACTCCTGTAAGCAAATCACACATTTTAGGTCCTTTTGCCTGTAATTTCAGACAAGCTGTAAAAATCTAAAATGCAAAACCATTAAGTGATCCCCAGAATTATGTTTACGATTGGCAGTATCTAATGAAACTCTTCTGGCCACCTTTAATAATGTTACTGTATCAGACACATAGAAAAAAATCTTCCAAACTTGCTGCTTAATAAATACAGACCCTCTGCAAACCTTAAATATCTCTAGGGATAATCCCTGGAAATGAGCATTTCATAGACATAGCCCTCGCTGTTTACAGAAAATTATGAAATATCTCATGAATTACCTCACCATGTTGACCTTCTTAAGTCGTCTTCTTAAGTCTAATGGGCTACAATTTGAAGCTTCTCTGTAGATGTTAATAAAAGGCAAGTATTAATATGCAACATTATTATTTGTTGTGTGACACTTTCATTCAATTTGTTCTTACTTGAAAATGTTTGCTAGTCGACGAGGCACCATCTTTGAAGCCATTTTCAGATTTAATCCCTGCAACTCAGACAGAGAAACAGGTGGAAGTCCTGTTTTCTGATCTAATCCATCCTTTAAGAAATAATAATACTATTAAGTCCCCTTTTTCATATGGTTCTATCAGTTTGGGAAAATACAGAAACACAATTAATTATGTTATCTGTCAAAAACAAAATGTACAGTGTGCTTATTTACATTAACTTTATATATGTGACCCAACATTCTATGGATGTGCAAATGAGTTTATGTTGTGAATCTGCGGTAAAAGGAACATTAGCAGGATTAAGGGAAAAAGAACTATATTTACAGTTTGTAAATCTTTTGTTTTCTTTAATCTGACATTAAGAATGTCTTTAAGTCTTATCTGAACAGGTCCACTTTGTCTCAAGGGGTCGTCCTGGAAATAAAAACACAGAAAACAACAAATTCTAAAATTAGACATAGATGCCAATGACGGATTTTAAAAATCCATAACAATCAATTTCTAGATTTGCTGGTCAAGCATTACAATAAAAACACACATTAAAATATATTTACAGGTAATGAAAAGCAGTAAGCCAATATGAATCCTGTTTATAGAACATAGGAAAGTATTATCAACATATTTTAATGAAAACCTACCTGCTGGGTAATTGTAACAGAACCACACATAAAAAATAGCTAAACAGTGTACACAGTTCCTAAGAATAATTATACAGGAATATCTCACCTTAATTATTTTGGCACTTTCCGTTTTTTCCCGAACAAGAGAAGACTTTTTTAGTGGAAAGGATGTCGCAAGAACTGGGGGTGGTGGAGGCGGTAAAGGAGGGGCAGGAGGTGGTGGCAGGGGTGGTGGCAGAGGAGGATGTAAGGTTGGGGTACTTTGGTTGGCTGTCTCAGAATGGAGAGGTATGATAGGAGTGATGGTTTTAGAATTGCCACATCTACAACAGGTGTTATCTGTCAAGCTGGTTTCATGTATTTTATTCTGAAATAAAAACAATGTTCATTCAATAAATAAAGCCACAGTACTAGAAAAACATTTCACTGAAGATGCAAAGCAAGTTGCAGGAAAAAAAAAGTCCCTGTGTAAAATGTATAGTGAAGGAGTCGAATCAGATGAAAATACATGTAGAACTGATCAGACCAGGGATGACTGTGACATACTTGACCAGCTTGAATTTATTGCAATATATGGACAAAATCCGATTTTTGGTAACTTACTGCACAAGCCCCCATATGTAATAAAAGGCACTATGTTTGCCCAGGAGCAGTAACCCATAGCAATCAATAAGATGTTTGCTTTTAAACAGGTGACCAGTAAAGGCTACCTGCTGATTAGTTGCTATGGGTTACTGCTCCCGGGTAGTGCCTTTTATTACATAAAGGTCTTAAAGGAACAGTTCAGTGTTAAAAATAAATAAAAACTGTGTAAATAGATAGGCTGTGCAAAAAAAAAAAAAACGTTTCTAATATAGTTAGTTAGCCAAAAATGTAATGTATAAAGACTGGATGTGTAACATAATAGCCAGAACACTACTTTCTGCTTTTCAGCTCTATAACTCTGAGTTAGTCAGTGACTTGAAGGGGGGCCACATGGTACATATCTGTTAAGTGAGTTTGCAATTGATCCTCAGCATTCAGCTCAGATTCAAAAGCAACAGATATGACCCATGTGCCCTCCCTCAAGTCTCTGGTTACCCTGGCTACCAGGCAGTAACCAATCAGTCAGTGTAAACCAAGAGAGCTGAAAAGCAGGCAGTAGTGTTCTGGCTACTGTGTTACACATCCAGTCACACCAGCCTTTATACATTACATTTTTGCCTAACTTACTATATTAGAAACATTTTTTATTTTGCACAGCCTATCTATTTACCCAGTTTTTATTTTTAAACTAAACAATTCCTTTAAAGAGTATGACAGCCCAAATAAAATTTTTTACCTAAAAAAAGAAAACATGTCTAAGCATATTTGCAATATTCTTACTTACAAATTCTCTATGGTTTTTAAGCTATTTGTATATGTATTGCTATTGAAAAACAGTGATTGTTCCTTTCTATTCTCTGCCCTGATGGCTCAGAGTCAGACTGTTGATACAATGTAAGACAAGGCAGCTAATTAACATTAAAGCTGATTAACATTAATCTTTCTAAACAGCATTTCATGACAGACTGTCCACTGTCCACCATGAAATTCTGACTGGGCTGGAATAGGATTGGATACTCACAGCAAATGAGGTCTGCAACATGGAAAACTCTGCTTCAAGTTTCTGCAGTCGCTGTCTAAGAGCTCGGAGTTCCCGATGGTAGATGATTGGTGGGAATATTGTATTCTTTACCAACAAAAGGTGCTGCCAATAACAAATATACATGTTTCATATCACAAGAGCTACAAACCCAACAATGCTACTGAAATATAATCACATCATTATTATTATTAGACATGAAATATGTGCACAATTGATGCAAATTAATTTTAATTTCCTGCGATTACACTGGATAGCTATATGTTAAGAGTTTTACATGCGGCAATCACCATAGCTGCAAATGTAAAAGATATTCCATGCATGAAAAAACGTGTATTGACCTTGGAAAACTAATTTTATCTGTTAGCTAAAATATACAGATTACTAACTCAGCTAATTATAGGGAAGTTAGTGTGCAACCAATCCAGAAATATATTTTATTTTTTTAATCAAAAGAGTAGGCAGAACATAATTTCAGCACAAGTTTAATTTATTTTGCACATGTTGAAAACTTGTATCATACCTCCCAACATTTTGGAAATGCCTATTTTCCATTGCATGCCTATTTTTATGGTCACACCCCATAATTACCATGTCCATTTTACAACATTTGGCAGGTCATGAAAGTTTGACCACATTTCTGTGGTTTTTATGTGTGATTACAGTTTTGCTAATGAAGTTGAATTGCCCTTTAAAGGAACAGTAACGTCAAAAAATAAAAGTGTTTTAAAGTAATGAAAATATAATGCAGTGTTGCCCTCCACTGGTAAAACTGATGTGTTTGCTTAAGAAACACTACTATTGTTTATATAAATAAGCTGCTGTGTAGCCATGGGGGCAACCATTCAAAGGAGAAAAAGCTCAGGTTACACAGCAGATTCTTCTTATCTTATATTGTTACAAAAGTACCTAAGTATCTATTCTGGGCTCTCTGTTAAAAGCCAATTAAGTTAGAAATGTTGTTTCTTTTTATGGCTGTTCAGTGCAGGAGATCAAAGAGAAAGTAGGGACATTTCAGGAACAAACCCGGAACTGCGGGCTGAGCTGTCAAAATCGAGACTGTTCTGCTCAAAACAGGACAGTTGGGAGGTATGCTGTATACTCAGTCTGGAGTAATACATACTAACTGTGCATCAAGTGAGCATTTAGTGTGAAATGTTTCTCTGCTTGAATTAGGAGATTATGTATCTTTACAGTGGCTCTCTGCTAGGGCAGAAGACAATGGTTATTCAATAACCTAAAAAGATACCAGAAAATATTGCAAATTAAAAAATTGTTGTTTATGCAGCATATTGAGTTTAAAGAATGCAAGCATTAGCAAACCTTTTTTACTCTGTTGTGACTCCACCAGTACAAAGAAAGAAATGCATTCACTAGAAAATTCCCTGTGTTTTGAAGGCTAATGAAACTGCCAACCAGAAGCAGATTTAGATGCCAGGAACCACTTGTTACGACTTGATCTGGAATCCTGCAAAGTAGCAAAGAATGCAACCAATTTAAACGATGGATTCTAAATTAAAGAGCATGTTTAGGAGAACAATATAACTTCACATAGAAAATACACATCAAAAATCATTTACAAATTGAATGCAGACACGCAGATAGTATCCAATCATCAATAACCTTTGGTAATTTTAATACAGATAGGATAATGATAGTACAGACATGGTTGCTATGAGTTATTGCTCTGACAAGTGTTTGTATCCTTGTCTTTGGAAATATACTCTGCACATGATATTGACTTTAAATGTGAGAATGCAATATAAATGATGTTGTGTAGGTTTGTGTACAGAATGTTCTGTGCACAATTAATGAGCAAGTTGTCACAAACTATACATAGCTAACAGTTGCACATTGAACCTTGACATACCTTAGACACAAATACCTAGTGCTGCTGAACGGATGACTATGGTGAATGTCTCAGGTGTGGCTTGTATTATACCAGCACCCACTCATATGTATGTTTACTTATAATGTGTATTTAACCCTTTGACTGATAGGGATTTGGTCTAGCTGCAGTACCTGTTGCAGTAAACATGCGGAGTGGAACAGATCAAAGTGCAACAAAGAAAAGTACATGTTACAGCTACAGCAGTTATGTCCCTGACAGCTGACACCATATAATGTATGTTCTACAACAGGCAAGTGGCTAAGGCAAATTGATAGTTATTATTACAAAACGGACATTTTCACGAAATGTGACAATTAAAAATAAAAGTGATGATGGGGTTTCTAACGCTTATGTATGTTAAATAACATAAATAGAAACTTTTTATTTTCCTTCTAAAATGAACAGTTAAAAGAAAGAACAATTACGGAAGGAGGTTTAGTTAGTTGATATTGAAGAACATAAAGGCCTAACAATTCCCTCTGAGTGATATAGAATGCCAGCTCAAAGGGTTTTGTACATCATGGACTACATAGCTTAATATAAACACACATTGTCCTCAAAGGGAAGAACAGAAATCAATCAAATGCACAAAAGTATGCTTCTGTCATGACATTTCATTCGATTTAACAAGGTAGCCACTGGTAACACTGCAGATGGAACCTAATGTAGTGGCATCTATCGTATCTCAGGGCACTGGTAAGGCCTGACCGTTTCTTTGTGGATTTGCAGCTTTTTTCCCAATAAATAAAAACCCACAAAAAAACACAACTACATTTAAATGTAATGCAGTTTTAGTCTACAATTTAAACATTTGTGGGTTTGCTAAAAATTTTCTGGGAAAGTTGCAGTGACAATAGTTGGCTGTTCTCAGCATTTTGTCTTGACAACTATTCGTTGTGACACCTTGTAAATAAACACATTTTCATTTTTAGTGTTCCCTGTTAAATTATAAAATGTGAGAAGGATTGAGATAAAAAGGATTTGCTTCTGTTAATGCCACTGACCCTGATCAATGAATGGTGAGACAAAACTGGGATAAGGCTCAAGCTTTGGTGCTGACCTTGATGTATGGCATCTTGACCTTGATGTATGGCATCTGACAGATCAACTTGCAGGCCCAGAGGTCAGTTACCATACAAGAGGCAATACATGGTATGGACACCTTTCTATTGTTCTGCTCATTTGGGCCAACAGCTAAAACAGTCTGAAAAGCCTTGCTCTTCACTTCCTTGTATGCCAGTGCACCATGTATTGGGCAAAACGGTACATCAACAAATGAAGAGAACACACTTGCCCGATCAACGAACCAACTAGAGCTGTGGAGTCTGACGCAATATTGGGTATCTGGAGTCGGAGCTGGAGTCTCCAAAAATCTACAGACTCCAACTCCCAGCGTCGGATTGGGCACGGAGGTCCCACCTGGGCTGGGACCCCGCCTGGCAGCCACCAGGGCCCCCTTCCAGACTTCCAAACTGCACCCCCCACGCACATGCGCTCCATCGCACCACATTGCGTAGGTTGCGTACCAAGTGTATATCTGTTTAACAGGGCAGACCATCAGAATTTTTTTTCCCTGTGTTCAGTCGGCCCAGTCCGACCCTGCCAACTCCTAATAACCTTAAATCGCAATAAAAAATACAATATGCAGTGCCCTAGTTCACTGATAATAGTCATAATAAAGTACCTCTCTATATATGAATAAAGCCCAGTGTGAAGTCCAGCTGAACTGCCATTCATACAACATTTTAATCTGGAGTATACAAGCACTGAAAATAATCATATCAGATTTAAGAGCTTCTATGAATTACCAAAAATTACCAACAGATGTGGTTTATATTTTTATTAAATATTAAAGTTGTTTAAAATTTTTCTAAATGCTAATGCTATTTCCTTATACTTTATAACCTCTTTATAAAAACAATATGTTTAATCTTTAGGTTTAAGGAATGTTTGTAGTTTCTAGAATAAATAAAAAGCCACAATGATATAGGCTTAGTTATTGATTTAGACCCAAACTTCGTGTTGGCAGTGACAGGCTTGGATGCCAATAGGGTAGTGCACCAACTTCCTAGCCAGTAGTTCTTTGGTTTGTTCCCAAAAGCAGATATCATCTTCATAAAGCTTTAAAATGGCTGAGCTTTGGTAGTGATACAATGTCTTGTATGTTGTGTTGTTTTAATCAACATGGAAAATACATTAGTATATTAAAGTCGGAGGTACCATAAACTGACTCACAGCCCTGGAACCAACCAATAACCACAGAACATAGATATCAGTCAAAATTGCAAGAACACAATACGCATACTGAATAATATAGTAAACTTTTGGGACGTAATTAATTCTTGCCTACCCAAGATCCAGAGCTAGCCTTTGGCAAGGAAGCACTGTTTATGGCAGCATTCAAGAACACGTTTCTCAGCTAGCACAATTAAATGTAGACATAGTAGACAAACAAATGCATAATCAGTTCATTCCATATGTCTTAAAGATAATATTTAACTCTAGCCTACATACACAATTGACAAAAAGTTATTACAAAATACAAATAAAGGTTTTATTAGACATTTGAATCAACATATAGATCTTACAGTGTTTGGCTGGGTCTTGAACAATTAGATTTCTTCACTTGCCACAGTTTCTTTCTGTGTTTTCCTGGTCTCCTTCTTGCTTGTATAAATTTTGCCATTTTCTTGACAAAAAAATAATAAATAAGCATGATTTTAAAAAAGTAATATTTTTTAGCATTTACAAAACAAAATTATTCTAGAGGTCTTGTACATTTCTAAGAAGCTTAAGCAGCAGTTTTTATTTTCCACTAACAAAGCATGAACAATATATTGCTTATGTACAAAGCTAAGCTGTTGCTAGGTTTTGTACAATATTCTGCTATTTGGCCTCAAGCCAGCTCTGAAGAGAGCACATATATACATTTAAATTAGAGAGTCACATTGTTAAATGTTAGAAATTAAAAATGAACTTATTTTTGCCAAGCTTACCTCTAGCTTAATAATGTCAAAGAGAAAATTGGCATGCAAAACCACAACTGATCTGCTCATAAACATGCATCTTTCAGTTACATTTTAAAAAATTAAAAATACCGGTATGCACAGGTTAGAGTATAATTGGCACATCTTGGTTTCATATGTAAGAACTTATATAAAGCTTTAGTTGGATGCGATCAGCCAAATAAAAAGATAACTGCTGTATTTCATTCTGAAGCAAAGACAGCAAATATCATGACTTCATTTTAAGCACAGTATATCCTACTGCTGTCAAACTTTCTCCTTCCACAGGTAAGTTGATATAAAGCGGTTAATCAGCACAATTTGGCTAGCTGGGGGAGGGACTTATGGACACACAGTTTAGTGTAGGCCTGTGAACAACACATAAATAGGAAGAAATGGCAGGCAGGATTTGTTGTACAAACCAGCCATAATCTATTACACTTAAAACTTGGGCTTCCAGATATTGCTGGACTAAAATGTCCAAAATCCTTCAACACATAATTAAGGGTTAAAGGGTGTTGGGAGGCCATCAACACCTGGGGACTCCAGATAATAAAATAAATAATAAAATAAAATATGGAACTATAGGATCACACAAGACTGAAACTGTCTCCAAAGCAGCCTTTACAGATGAATTATTGGGAAATTGATTGAGTGGATTACTTGTGATGCCCATGTAGACCAACTGCAAATGACAAACATGGCCTGATACAATCTTCAGCCTAATGGATTTTCTGATCAGTTATGTCAATATGTAAATGAGAACTTGTCAGATACAACCAATATACAACCAATAACTACCTATGTTTGTGCACCTTTAAGAATGGTAAGATACAAATTTACTACAGGCACAACCATTTCCTAAAACTGAAGTTGGGGGATCAGTGAATCTGACTCGCCATTCAATTTTGTATTGCAGAAACAATATACATTCCTGGTCATAAGCTGGCTCAAGATCTAGATCAAGCATGTCAGTGACCTGAGAACCAGAATCACGGGACTTCAATGGTGTCATTATCCCTGCCCCTCAGATTTTACACTATTCATGGTGTCTATAACCTGCCACTAACTAGAGAAAGCCAGCACCAGGACAAGCCATGTACTGTTAGGTACTATGAAGGTTGCAACTTTTTTTTGCAATCGTGTGTGTGGGTTTTTTTTTTATTGTGGTGGTGAGCTTTGTGAAAACAAGTGATCAAATTGCAATCATTATTGTCTATGCACCAACAGAATTAAACCACGATAATATACAATATAACTGCTTCATAGAATTCATAATAAAGTGGCTGTTCACCTTCCATCACTTTATTTCAACACTGATTTCAGATTGTTCACCAGAAATACTTTTTTCAATAAGTTTTTATTTTCTATTTATGGACATTTTTCTAATACTGAAGTTTAAAGTTTAATTTTACACCTTCTTATGTCTTTCTAAACAAGCCGGGGGGGGGGGGATTCTCTGACCCAGTATATTGTATTGTATATACATTAGTTGATACATTTGTTATCTTTGACCCTGATGAGCAGATTTCCTGATGTTCATTAAAAGAGTGGTTCCTCTTTAAAGGGGTGGTTCACCTTCAAACAACTAGTTGGTTTCCGATAGATCACCAGAAATAACTTTTTTCAAATGACTTTTTTCATATTTTCTATATGTGACTGTTTTTCTAATATTTAAGTGTAAAGAATAATTTTTCACCTCTGGGAGGGGGTGTCGACCCTGTATGTAAACTGTTCTAAATTGATACATTTAGTTGATACATTTGTTATTTTGTCCCTGCTGAGCAGAATCTCTGAGTTTCATTATAGGCAGCTGTTAAAATTGAAACAATAGTTGCTAATACTCCAGAGATGCTGCTGAGAAATGTATCAACTAAATGTTGCAAAATTGTAACAGTTTAGAGTCTGCGCCTGAATTACTGAGCTGCCAGGCTCAAACACCAGAGACACGAACATTTAACTTTAAACTTAGATTTTGGCAAAACAGTAAAAAATAAATAATGGAAAGTAATTTTTAGTATGTTATAGAACAGCTGATTCTTCACAACTTTTCAATGGTCTTCATTGTTTATTTCTTATAGCTTTTTAATTTTTCACTTTTTAATCTTTTCAGTAGCCAAAGCAACTGCTCTGGGTGGCTACAATTTTATTGTTATTGCAAATTTTTATTACTTACTTTTCTATAGATATTCCAGTCTCTCAGTTTAAATACTAGCAACATATACTTCTGAAATTCCAAACTGAAGAGCTGCTGAACAAAAAGCTAAACAATTGCAAAAGTACAGAAAATATGAAGACCAATTACAAATGGTCTCAGACTATCAAGCTCTATGACAAGTTAATTTTAAGGTGAATGACCTTAATTGCAACTGTTGTAATTTATACAATAGTTGCTAATAATCCACAAATGCTGCTGAGAAATGTATCAATGAATGTAGCAAACTGTAATAGTTCAAAGTCTGCTTCTGCTTTATTACAGATCAGCCAGATTGAAACACCAGGAGGAACATTAAAGGGTAACTCCGGCTTCCAAACTAAAATTTGATAAAGAGGCCCACTAAAAACAGAAACCCCTAATATACTCACATTTACCTGTTTCTTCAAAAAAGTATGAATAAATGTCATTTTCTATGCTAAAATTCAGCTGTTTAACAGTTCTCTTTCTGCATCATTTGAAATCCTGGCAGGGAAGGAGGGACTAAACACTGATGTTGCAAATTGTAACAACTTCTCCACAGCTTACAGACAGCATGCAGGAACTACATAACCCACAATGCATTGCACTGTGATGTTCTGTTCCTTTTTGAAATCATGTGTGCAGGGAATTGTGGGGTTTGGAGGATGCAGGCTAACAACAGCTGGCTGTTGATACAAAGTAACAGTAGTCAGACAGCTCAGCAAAGTAGTCACAGAGATCAGCAGGAGAGCAGGGGCCTAGGCTTAGGGAACTGCCAGAAACCATTAAAAATCATGTCTGCATATTTTTTAATTGATGTATATTGCAAAGTTGCTTGACATTTACCATTGTGATTATAGATTTCCTCAATTTTCAGATTTTGTCTGCTGGTAACTTCACTAACCTTACAAGTTTGTAAATATTAAGTTCCTTAGTGCTCAGGTGATGGATCTCTAGGAGATTACATAAGAGGATCAATAGAAGGGAAAGGTAGGTGCTGCCAAGTCACTTCCTGGCCTGATAATGCATACACACAACTGTCATCAACTGAGCAGATTTTCTGTCCTGACACAAACTATGATCTGATGGGAATCACAGGACAAATGGATGAAACTTCTACTTGAGGGCCCCAAAGCTGCAGTGGCGGTCAGCAACTAAGATTTAAAGCAACTTAATTACCTAATAAATACACTCTATTGTAAAGTCACAGTTCAGTATTAAGAGCTCATTTCTACCCAATGAATCAAGCTTAGTGCTTTGATGTGCTAATGTCAGTTTTCATTTGTTAATAGTCCTTGAGCCACTCAACATGTGGATCTGTTGATGCTTGTTAAGGTGGGAGAGGCGGGCTTGCAAATAAAATGATTAGAGTCCTAAAACATTAAAAAAATATTATAACTTGACCCAAAAACTACATTTTCAACAGTACTTTATTGTAATGTAATCGTACAGAAGTAACTAGCACATTGTGAATATTGTAAAAATAACATTACAATCATTTTTCAATACACAACAATAACCGTGTAATGCTATGCAAGTAATTGTATAGTAATGTAATTCTACTGTAATTTCAGCAGGTTTTTTTTTTAAATGTACTACTCCTGAAAGCACTACTTGTCCATATGTTTATATTCTCTGTACTCTTGCTTCTGACTCAACATAGTCCTATATACTGCTAGGAGAACTGACTGCTGCATTGTTTCACAAGTAAGAACCAGCGGACAGAAAGGGATAAAATAAACACTGTTTTCAAGTGCAGTTACATTTGCAAATAATCACAGACAATATTTCATGGCATGTCTCATATACAAAATAGTTATTGTCTGGACTTCCCATTTATATTAAATCGAGATTATATAATACCTCCTGATGCTTGCTATGCGACATGCAGCTAAAATGATTAGCAATCAATGCAATTCGTCATGCATGTGGATATTGTTTCTAGTGAATAAGACAACTCTAACATCAAAGTAATTTGAAGCGAAACTATTGCTTAATGAGAGGAGGGTTGAATGACATAAGTTGCAGTTCTGTGACATTCTGATCGCAAAGAAAAACATTCTTTGGAATCTTTGCATCGGTACTTACCGTACAACTGGTGGCAGGAAGCCGCTCCCATTCATCTATTAGTCAGGCCACCAAAAGACAACACTACCAAATTCAAAATCGCTGCGCAACCCGCCTACCCAATCAGATGCCGGCATTCTGCGCATCATCCCGCCTTACTTCCGCCACATTGATCTGGGATTGGGTAACAAGAAAGAACATGAACCAATCAAAAGCCACGCCACGACTCTGCATGGATGCGTTCGGAATATTACTAACCAATCAACATTTCACATTTAGCACATTCCATTTACTTATGTGATTAAAGCGCAAAAGACGCTTTAAGCACCAATAATAGGGCAGAGGCGGGATACTGAACTACCAACCACGCCGAACGGCTTGGCTTTAGACCAATTGTGGAGACGGTCTCATGAGACGGTTTATATTAAGCTTCGGGCAATGGCACTGAGGCTTTTCCGACCTATGTCTTCTCATAGGCTTAATGCAAGTGACAGCTGTCCAATCAGCTGCGTGGATTTTTTTTCTACACCATATTCGCTTTTCCCACAATATGGGCTCCTCCCCTTCGTCCTCCCCCGCTAGTATTCCCGGGTCCGCCTGAGGAATGTAAACTATTCAACATGGAGACAGCAGTCAATAAGCTGGAAGCTCTGGTAAGACGGCGGTGATAAGGGTGTGTACGCAGGCCCCAGATAAGCTCGGAGTTTACGCTCCGCTTGTTTGTGGATGTGCTGTTTCGCTCAGTGTATGGGAGGAGCGGGGGTGGGGGCTTGCGAAGACAAATTTGATGGGGCGGCGGATATTGTAAAACATAAATGTCAATGTGTGGAGAAATGTCTTTGCGTAACGCGCCAAAGCGCGGGGGAAGCGCAGCCCCCGAAGCCCTAGTGTGGTAACGCAGTTGCTTCATTGCAGGAATGATGGCCGCCTGAGCTGATCGCGGAAGGGCTAAACTCGCTGCCGGAGGGGCATTTATCCTGCTGAAATGGCGGGAGCTGAGGGCCGCCTCCCCTGGGCCCTCCCATCCTAGCTTCTCGCCATTCTGCCCTAATTCGCTGCTTCTCGGCTGTTCACATCTGTTCCCAGGCGCGGCTTCTGGAATAGCTGCAGAAAGTTGTAGGTTTTCCATGTCAATGGCTGGAGACATGCTCTCTTACCGATTAACCCCCCCTATTTTCCGCCCGCGCTGCCATATTTCTTCTTATTTTGTTCAGCATGCGCTGACCTCTTACACCCACTAGATTTGTGCTGTATGGTTCTATCACTAAGTGCCTGTGCCACGTTAATTCCACTCACACCCTGCGCCATTTAACGACAAGGCTAGTATCACAAAATACAAGTGGTAATACATAGGTCAATGATGGAGCCCTTTGACCTGATACAATAAATTACTGTTAAGGTGCCCATGTCGCTTAAAGGGGGATCTATGGTGAAAATGACAATTTAATATTGGTTTCATATTGCTGAAATAAGAAACTTTCTAAATAAAATCAATTAAAAATTCTATACCATTTATGAAATAATCAAGTTAATCTTAACTCCCCCCCCCCCCATGTCTCTCCTCATTTGGTCTTCATGCAGTAGGTGGAGTCGGTGTTTGATTGACAGGTCTAATTCATCCTTGGGGGGGGGTAGCACCCTTAAAGGGCACTTGCTGACAGTGTCGGACTGGTCTTGCAGGAAACCTGGAGACAACCCGGTGGGCCCCCGACCCTAAATGGGCCCCCGCCAGGCCAGACCCCTCTCCCGAGCTTTTGTTCAAAAAATTTTTTTATTTAGGCGCCGCACAGTACCATCTGCCTTTCAAGCAGGCGCTCGTCGCATCACGGTGGGGGTTCGGAGGGGGCCCTGGACAGTAGTGATGTGCGGGTTAGGGTTCCCCGATACCCGCTTCTAACCCGCGCAACCAGCTTCTGGGGATCCTTTTATAGACCCGCCCCGCTGACCACAAAAGGGTCGGGGCTAGCAGACGCGACACTATAAAACTGGAAGTCGGATGGCGGCATTTGAAGGTGGTGGGTGGGGAGAGCAGGAGAAGAGCTCAACCCGCCCGCGAGGAGCACTGCGAGGTCGACCCGAAACCGCCCGACCCGCGGGTATCCGGTCGCCCTGAACATCACTATTGGACAGTAGTCCCGGTGGGACTCGGGACCCCCAGTCCGACCCTGTCTATGTGGTAAAAATGTTATCCCCAACCAAAGATGCGGGCTAATAGAGTCCACATTCCGGTTGGGGATATCCGTATTTTTAAAAAATACCCCGCCAGCACTAGGCTACCCGCACCAGGAGCTCCCAGTGCGAGCAGTCATGTCCGGTAACTCGCATGCGTATAATTAGGGGCACATTTTCATTATGCGCAAGCTAATGACAGGAAATGGCTGCTTGCTCCGGGAGCTGCCTCCCGGTGCGTGTAGCCTAGCGCTGTCGGGACATTTTTTTTAAAAAAAAATACGGATATCTCCAACCGGAATGTGGACTCTTTAGCCTGCATCTTTGGTTGGGGATAACATTTTTACCCAACAGGTGCCCTTTAACCTAGGTGCTCACTCTTTTTAAAAATAACCAGCTTGGATGGAAATCTTGTTTCTCTCTGTGCAGGGTGTTTGCCACAGTCTTGTTATTTTGTTACCTTTTGTTTGTGCTGAAGTTGGTTATTTGAGTTATTCTGCTAAGAAAGGGAGCCCCCTAAAAGACATATTAGACCTATCTGTCAATCAAAATCTGACCCAGACCTCCACATGAAGAGAGCATAAATAGTGGCAGGATGTGGAGAGTGAGATGCTGAAGACTTGATTATTTCTGAAACAGTACAGAATATTTAATTGATTGTATTTAGAAAGCGTCTTCAGTGAGATGAAGCCTATATTAAATTTAAATTTTCAAGATAGATCACCTCTAACAGTTACAGGCCCAATAGACCTGAATATCCCACAAATCTATTGCTTATGATTTGTGTACATTACCACTAAGGACATGTGGCACACAATATTCTAAACTGACCACTGAAAATAAGCAAAAGCTCGATCACAAAATGTATGACTAGTAGAAGTGCACTAGTAATCTGCACCTATGATGAATAGTTTTATTGTAGTCAAGCAGCATAATCTGCAAAGAAGAAATGTTTTACACCTTAAAGCTGATGTCATGAAGTAAACTTGATGAATTGCTAACATTAACTAAATGTACCAATGACTCCATGCCGCCCTCTAGAGGACAAACATGTCGTCAGTGCATATCCACCAGGCTATTAAACTGTACATTAGCATAGACGTCCTCAAATGAACACATATATGCTTTTGCATAAGAGGGGCGACATTGGAGCCCACGGCCATCCCCTGCAATTGTTAGTAATATGTATGTAAATATTGGAGATAATTGTCATGAGGTATAAAGCAGAGCAAACTAATGAACAAAGAAATCTCCTCAGTATAAGGTGTAGATTTAGCTGAAATTGGCTTAGAAGCCTCCATCATGTGGAATGGATGTATACAAACTTGTAATGTCTCTGCTAGCTAATATTACAGAGGCATTCTTTTTCATGGACTTAACTAAAAAAAAAAAAATCACACTTATCTTTAATGTAAGAAAGTTCTTTACCACAAAACACCGAATTAGGTACCTGCCACAATCAGACAGCCTGGTGAGTCCTGTGTATCTTGAGGAGAACATAAAAAGTGCTGTCTGTGGGAGTGGAACCTTCAAATACATCACCATATTCTTATCAAATGTATAATCCGCAAAAACATCAATTGTTTTATATCCAAATATAGAATCCCTATACAACATTTTGTATACCTGATAATCCTGTAGTTGTGACTTAATATCTGACCAATAATCAAGCCATTGTCCTTAGTTAGACCTCTGGGTTGTAAGGTTTTCAATCTGTAATATATGGTGTTACTTTTACATAGTGCTAAAAAATTAATAGTATCTTTAAAAATAGCCCCTTTATTGGAACTCCCTATAGATGTTCTCTGGTCCCTGTCTGTGTTTCAAATGAGGGGTGGGCGTCCCTGCCAGAAGCACAATAGGAGGGGGAAAGCCAATCACAGGCCTGCAATAACACAAGCACAGACATGCTTCAGTTCCTATCAGGTCCTGCTAGCTGCTGATTGGTTCCTGTCCTACAGTGCAGTGATTTGAGAGCCGGGGGCTCCCCTGCACAGCCTGGGAATTCAGGAAGTGGAAGAGAAGGGAGGGATTATTAGGGTTTTTGCAGAAATATTCAATAAATCGCCTGAAACACTACTTCTTAAGCACAATTCTTCTATATCTAAATGAGTATAATGCACTGGTACATTCTTATTTTTTTACACAAAATGTCTCCTTTAAAATAAGTATTGTTTTAGTAAGAAAATACAGCCTATTGTCAAATAGAAAGCCCTTTACCCTGATCCACCCCCAGTCTGGTGTAAGAAATGCACATGAAAGCTTTATGAGTTATAAGAGAGCCAGATTCCATCACCATAGAGTCAATGCCCTGCTGTTTTGTAGCAAAGGCCTCTGGAAGCTATACTGAGAGGGAAAGAAAAAGCACAGGACTCTTGAATGAATTGTAAACCAGGTGCCTGTAGTAGTTTCCAGAAACCAATTCCATATATTCATAGTTCTTCAACTTCACATGAAGCACTGACTGCATAAGGTATACCTTGCTTTTGAGTTGAAGAATATTCCAATTTTTCCAGTTCCAGTTTCTAAACTACACACTTGATTTTTTTAGGCTAGAAAGTCAAACTAATGTTATTTATTTATTTTATAAAGTTGGCATTGAAGTGGAAATAAAGCCTGATACTGATTATTCAGCATGTGCAGAAGGTAATCAGTACATTGTGGCCTTGCCTTGTGATGTCATTGACAAGGGGCCGAAGGAACTAGATAATTTAGGAGGCATGGATGTTCATATTCACAAGGGGTGTTGTACAGTGGCTCAGTGCACAAGGTACATCGTTTCAATGTCGTATTTTACTGGTTGATCATGAAATGAACTACGAACCATACTTTGATATAGCCACTTACCATATCCAATCTTTAAAAGACAGGCTTTTTAAAATACGTTCGGTTCTGTATATGAAATGTAACTAGTTTAATCCTATGAGCCTGTCCAGTGCCCTTTTTATGTTGTACTACTAGTGGTCACACACAAAAAAAGCAGTGCAATGTTAAAAGGGCATTGGCCAGGGCCACTGACCTCATTCTTACTGGATACAGTAATGCGTTTATTTTTTCTTTCCAGCTAGTCTCTCAGTTGGTGGGCTAGGTCTGCAGTCCTGCTTCGCTCACTGTCATCTGAATTGGAAGCTTGTTCTGCTAATGTGTGCTCTGACTTTATTGCACTACTGTACTATACAGCTAGCAGTGCAATAGTATTGTCAAAGCATCTGCTAGCAGAAGATCCTCACATAACAAGCAAATACCAATGGAGTTGTCTGTAGACACAATGGACTCTAAATATAACTATGTGTGTCTGCAGTCACAAAATAAAACTGAATTTCTTTGTTGTACTTTTTGATTTCACGTATATTGCCTGCTCTGCTTTTGCCAAGTGGAAAAAGGCCCCAAAATTGCCCCTTTCTGCCTCCAACGGCATTAAAGGGCAATTTAATGACCATGCCATCTCTTCCACCTGAAATGTCTAGCACACGTTTTGAAGCAACAATAGACTGGCAGGTAACTATTAAAGGGCAAAAGCACACAAGGTTATTTGCATTACCTGTGGGTGACCTCTCCTAAAAATTCCTTCCCATGTGGCTCCATTAGAATTGCCTCATGTAAAACACTTTCCATGCAGCAAGAGTGTATAAGAAGGCATGTTCTTGTGATTAAAGGGGTTGTTCACCTTCAAACAACTAGTTGTTTTCAGATAAATCACCAGAAATAACTTTCTATAGCAATTACTTTCTATTTTCTATGTATCACAGCTTTTCTAATATTGAAGTGGAGGGGGGGTTGCCGACCCTGTAAACTGTTCTAAATTGATACATTTAGTTGATACATTTATTATCTTTGTCCCTGCTGAGCAGAATCTCTGGGTTTCATTAAAGGCAGCTGTTGGAATTGATACAATAGTTGCTAATACTCCAGAGATGCTGCTGAGAAATGTAACCACTAAATGTTGCAAAATTGTAATAGTTTAGAGTCTGCGCCTGAATTACTGAGCTGCCAGACTCAAACACCGTAGACAGAAACATCCAATTTTAAACTTCGATTTTGGAAAAACAGTAAATAATGGAAAGTAATTGAAAAAAGTCTTTATTTCTGGGGAACAATCTGAAAACAATTGAACTGAAAAAAGTGTTTGGAAGGTGAACCACCTTCCTTTAACCTTCAGGTTAACTTTTATTATGTTCTAGAATGGCCAATTCTAAGAAACTTTTCAATTGGTCTTCATTATTTATTTTTTATAGTTTACAAATTATGTGACTTAAGATTTTCATTTGTGCCTTTTTCTCCTGACTTTTTAGCTTTCAAAAGGGGGCCGTTTAAAAACAAATGCTCTGTAAAGCTACAAATTTATTGTTATAGCTACTTTTTATTACTGATCTTTATATTCAGGCCCTCTCCTACTCATATTCCTTTCTCTTATTTAAATCAATTAATGGTTGCTAGGGTAATTTGGACCTTAGCAGATTGCTTAAAATGCAAATTGAAGAGCTGCAGAATAAAAATTTAAATAACTTTGAATAATAAAAAATGTCTCAGAAAATCACTCCCTACATCATACAAAAAGTTAACTCAAAGGTGAACAACCCCTTTAACCAAGATCACTGCATAAGTGTTTTACATGTATAGGCTCTAGTGGAATACTCAGGATATTTGTTGCCCTCGGTTTTTTGCTGCCGCTGACCAATCTCCTCGTGCCATTGATCTTATTTATTTTCTTGCTATTAGGATTGCTGCTTAATGCATGCAAAGTGTTCTACATGCAACAATTGTAATGGATCCAGATGGCAAAGCATTTTCCCTTGACGGTACAGGTATGGGATCCATTATCCGGAAACCTGTTCTCCAGAAAGCTCTCTCATAATAAAACAGTAGCTTGTACTTGAGCCCAACTAAGATATAATGAATCCATATTGGAAGCAAACCAGCTTTCTTTATATAATGTTTACATGATTATCTAGTAGACTTAAGGTATGAAGATCCTAGATACAGAAATAGTCGTAGAGTGTAAGCTCCATTTGAGCAGGGCTTGATATAAATTATTCTTGTGCTGCACAATATAATATACTAAGGCTTTATTAATAAAGAGTGATAATTATTTATTATCCTATCTAGATTGTGAGCAGGGCCCTTGCTTTTACCTTTCTTTTGTGTGTTTGTATTTTGCCATTACTATATAACTCTGTAAAATGTTGACTCGTGACAAATAATTTATTGCAATTCATTGGGAATACAATCAAAGCATAATATATATATTTTTTTTAATTTTTAAGCAACTAAAAAAGAACTACTGAAGGAAGTGTATTTATAAGCTTTCTTATCCTTTCATAAAATGTTTTGTTAGTGTAACTAAAATTAACAAAATCCTTGTTGCTAATTTGAAGGAAAATTTTGGAAATCTAATAAATATGGCTGCTCAATTTGTGTCTTTTTTTTTTAATCAATGCAACGGTGTCCCCTTGAAACACTGCCTGCTAGAAACAGAGATTAAAGCTCTGGTTATAGCTTTGGTGTAATTCAGTTGTTTTGATTAAGATTACTTTCCCTTTGTTTTGACTGCTTACAAAATGATAAAAGATGAATATATGATTCATAATAATATATATGCAAATATTTAAAACTAAACTTACTAGTGGTACTAGGCCTGAATACAAATCTTCTACTGAATTGTTTCTACTGCTCATATTTATATGTATTTCCATTGTCTGTCTTGTAAGTTTGTTGCTGAACTTTCAGCATCTGGCTGACATCTCAAACTTGGTTGTGTGACTTTTTTAATAATCCTTGACCTGATCGCTAGTATGCATGCACTGTATACCAATTATCACAGTCCAAGCTGGGAACCTACTAACCCAACCAACATGGCAGCCACCAACCTAGTTGTACTAGTCTTCATTTCTGGAGGGGGTGGTTATGGGGTGGTGTTAATGCACGAAAATACTTTACTGCCTGTCTGTTAACAGTTTGTGTATTTAGTTCATGATGTCATTGTTTGAACAATGACGCTTTTGCTAAATTTTAACAGCAGAATTTTATCAATTTCAGTTTCAAAAAGCCGAATCAGATTTGGATTATATTGAGCAAAAGCTGGAGTTTGAGATAAGGAAAAGTCTTCCGGAAGATGCATCTGTACAGGTAATCCATTCCTAGTAGTGATGTGTGGGCCGGCCCGATACCCGTGGGTCGGGTGGGTTCGGGCCAACCTTGCACACTTCTTTCCGGGTCGAGGGCAGGTTGAGCTCTTCTGACTGCTCTCCCTGCCCACAACCTTCCAAATGCCGGCTTCCGACTTCTGGGTTGAGCTTTTATAGACGTGCGCCTCTGGTCCCCGCCCCTTTTGTGACGTCACTGTGGGTCTATAAAAGGGGCTCGGGCATGCACAGGTGGTGGGAGGCCGGGAAAAGCCCAACCAACGCATCACAAATTCCTAGTACAGCAATAGGCAGTCATCTACAGACCTTTGTATATGGATGAAATAAGAGAAAAAGAGTCAGGTGGTAAAGGTTACATTTGAAATTAATTGCAACATGGTAACTGTTCCTTTAAATTACCCTCTTGTCCTAGTGACTACTATTTATCAGTTTATCGGAATAATGACAATCTAGTATTAATCCTATACAGTAGTACAGAACCCCCATTTTATGTTTCCAGGGTACCAGAAAAAATGGTGTAAAATCAGGGAAATGTATTATGCATAATATATAGGTGGGACCACAAAACAACAATGTACAATGAGGGAAAACTTAAAATCAGGGGATGTAAAAGTTTGGTTTCACTGTTGGTAATATGAGATTTCTAACATCTAACATCGCTAGAGGGCATTTATTTTTTTTAGTATTTTAATGCAATTATTATTTTAATGTAAACAAAGTTTTCCCATTGGTTATTTAATTGTAACGAACCATTCTAGAGGCAGCACATTTGTTGTGCACAGCAAGTCAAGTGTAAACCTGCCATTGTGATAGTTGATGAAGAATGCTGCCAACTTTTAAAATTAAAGATAGTGCTTTGTGGTTTTGTTGCGGGAGCCAGATTTCAAATCACCACAAAATGATTTGTTCAGCATATAAAACAAGGATTATACATAATATGATTCTTCTAGCAATACGCTTTGGCCTGCTTTGCAGTTGATATTTTAAAGGGGAAGTTCACCTTTACTAAAGTTTCTTTACTTACATTAGATATGCTATGTGAACCACAGTGCCGTTTCTAAAAGACACTTGTAGAGGAACCTAACCACAGAGAAGGTCGCTAGTGTTATTAAGCCTCTTTGCATGAGCCTTCTACATAAGCAGTAGCTAGAAGTCAGCGAGGGCATTGTCTGCTTTATGCTGGCCATATGCATTTATTTCAGTTGTGTCCACTCCCTGCTGCTTTACAATTATCAGGATGTCCCACTGATAGTATCGTGTTCATTGCGTTTTTCATTGCATGTTTATTGTGCTCTCCAATAGCCTACTTCTACTTTTGCTGTGTAATGGTAATCCACACCGGCCCTACTTATACCAATTTTCCATTCTTTTGGTAATTTTATTTTTAGTGACAAACAGAATTGTGTACCAGTGGCAGCGCTTCTTCAACTGACATCTCTGCAACCTGTCAATACAGAGTAAGGGTAAAGGGGTGGTTCATGAAGAAAGAACAGTCAGGTGGGATTTGGAACTATCCCCACTCACTTAGGTTCAAGAAGTCCCACAAAGTAGACGGGTTGTCTACAAGCATGTTAAAGTAAGCATTTTTAACTGTAGCACATGTTTAAATGGGGCTTAAAATAGCATATAAACACTTGTGTGCCATAGCCCTGTATATGTATGTTAAACCAAGGTGAACATCCCCTTTAAAAGTATGCTTTTATAGAACAAACATATCCATACAATAGAGATTAAAGAATATTGTATGCGTGTATATCTATAGCTATATATATATATACACACACAATATATAATGTAATTGTAACAACAGATCGAGTCACAACCTGATAATTCATTTAGCTGGAAGTCTTAAGGCTTCTATTTATATCACTGCTGCAAAGTGGCATTTAAGTATAGCAGAGTAGGAACCTTAAAAAGTTAAAGTGGACAGAATGATGAGTTTAATAAACTTCTTTTATCATGTATTCTATCTAAAACCAACGAAACATCTTTCGAATAACTTTTTAGGAAAATCCTGTCAAATTACTGGAGCAGTTGGCAACAGTGAAATTAAGGTTCAAAACTTTATCTGCACAGTTGGAAACTATTGCAGGTGACCAGCAAAAATCAGTAGACAGTATTCAAGCGACTATTGGCAACACATTGAAAATGGTGCAACACTTACAACAACAAACTGATTTTCAGGTATTTATTTATTAAGGTTTGCTGACCAATTTAAATGTTCTATTTAAATATTATATGATCTATTTCAGCTGCCATTTCATTTCCAGTTTTTCTATTTCAGCTGCCATTTCCATTCCAGTTTTACCATATTATCAATCTTTCTATACAGAGTACATCACTATATCCAACAATTTGTATATACATTTATGGATTTTTATTTTAAATAAATAATTGAAATTCCTTAACATAATTAACAATATAAAAGTGCACTCATAAATGCAGATACTGGCTTTCAATTAAGTGATGACACACAGGCTACATGCATTTGGTCTTTATTGTACGGAGATGCTAAGAGTGATGTTAACCTACTAAAGAAGTGAATTTATTTATTCTAGTAATAAAAGACATAGGGAGTCTCCAAACTAGCAGATCTCTCCCCAATGTGTCAACCTTGAGGTGGCCGATATTGGGCTGATCCGATCGTGGGCCCTAGGGCCTGATTACTCATTTCTGGACAAAAGTTGGCCAGATGTCGATCGGGGCCCTATACACTGCCCAATAAGCTGCCAGCTTAATCTGTTGGCAGCTCATATTTGTCAGTGTATGGGGGCCTTAAGTTGATTTCTGTTGAGAGCTTTAGAATGAGATGATGCAAATAGAAAATTATACATTTAAATGACCACTTCATCATTCCCAAGCTAATGGGTACAAGCACTAATGCTGTGTTGTGTGGGTGGTTATAAAATATTCTGATATACTTTATTCTTAGGTGTCCCCTTTCTCACAAGAAGAACTTCATGCACTTCAGCAATTAGAAAACCTAGCAATGAAAGGAGGAAGTGTGCAGTGAACAAGGTAATGATTTTAAAATTCCCCTGGTCGTCTTTTTGTCTTTCTTTTCACAGGGAAGTATTGCCAGAAAATGCAGATAAAGAATGGCTAATTTGATGCTGATAAGAATATTTCTTTTACTGAGAAAATAAAGGGAAAGAAAATGCGAACAGATCCCTATGTAACTTAATAGAACTAATATTAGTCACAATTGTATTTCCTGCAAAAAAAATATACAGGTATTGGATCTGTTATGCTGAAACCAGCCTTCCAGAAAGCTCAGAAATAGGGAATACTATTCTATTTCCTGTACTGTATAAGGCAAGTAAAACCTTGATGGTGGTGAAGAGTGCCACAGTTGGGCACCCTCAGTGAATTAGGCTTTTTTTGTTGTTCTACTCTCCTAATCACTTTAATTTGTGACAGAGATTGACATTTAAGCTGTAGTTCCACTGCCTTTCATGTTTCCTTTTTCTAGACCTTGCTTCCTAACAAACCAGAAATGAAAGTTATGCATGCTTATTATAGCAGTAATATATTGTGCCCTGCAGACTATTTCTCCTGAATTTAGTGTGATAGAAATCGTTGTTTCTGGGTAATGACAACTTGCACTTGTGTTGTCATGAATGACGAAGGGAACTCTCTCTGTTTATATTTTAACTCTGTTCTGTAAAGAAGCTATTTACTAAATGTTCTTTACCTTTTGTCTTTCATTACCTAAAACCACTTTAGCATTCCCTCTCATAATTTTATTTTATCATTTAGATAAAAACATAGGTTCTAGACTACACATCTGATATAACCCTTAGCAACCAATTAGCACATTTCTTTTATTGTTGTTGATGAAAGCAAATATATTATTGGTTGTATGAATTACTACTCTAGAACATGTTAAAGTGAATACACTTCTCTTACATGCTATAAAGCTGCTAATGAAAATAGCATCTTGAATTGAAATGTTTCAGCTTTTTGTTCCTTCATTTTTTTTCCAGAGCAACAGAAAGCACTGACAGATTCACAGAATGGACACTGATGATAAAACCTTGTCCTTCAAACAGTAACACCTTTTAAACAAGATGTCTTGTCTCAAGATATATGTTTTTATTGATGTAAAGAATGTTCTATGTATATTGGTTTATATACAATAGAAAATAATTTCCTTTATTATAAAAGGCATACTCCAATATATTTTGTCCTTAAGGACAGTTCTGCTTTTGGATGTGTTTGGGAATCCAAAGCTACTAAAAGGCATAATACCAAGAGGACTGCCACTAATTTGGGGCTGCCAACTCCATTTTGTTAACTCCAAGTAATGCTACTGAAGTATTTTAATGTGTACTGTAAGTATGACATTGCTTCATGCTAATGAAAAAAAATATTTTGTAATAAAGATATATAGATTTTTTTTCATTTGATCTACAAGATTTTGAATGACTAAAAAATGTCACTGAAGACAATACAGGTATGGTATCCATTATCCGGAAACCTGAATCATGAGCAACCAGATTGTTGAAACTGAAAACTGCAGAGCTGCTGAATAACTAAAACCTCAAATAATAAAAATGAAAACCAATTGCAAATTATCTTAGAATATCACACTCTGCATCATATTAAAAGTTATTTTTAAGGCGAATAAACACTTTCTTTCTATCTTTTTTTTAAAATTTTTTTTTTTTTTTTTTTACTTCAAAACACAATTTTTCTGAAGGAACAAAACTAAATACAATATAAAATAAGGCTTATGTTTTGGCAAAGTACTAGGCTAGAAATGATTGTCTAATGCATAGGACTCACTGAACTAGGTACAGTACCCAGTACCAGTGAAGAGTCCTGCTTCCTGTGCCCACAAACATGCTCAGTACCTCTAAGTACATCTGCAGCAGGGTTGGGAAGCAGAGGAGTGACTTTTAAAGCCAGCATCCAGTGGCCCCAGGGGCACAATCCGCCAGGGGCCCTTAAAGAGCAGCAGACACGTGAAAAATACATGTCTGCTGCAGCCTACACTTCTGCGCTCCCAGGGTACCCCCCACCTGATCATCAAGTATGACGCACTTCTCTAGAACCATTGCCTGCCTGCTTGCACAATTAAGTGACACTACAAAAACACACTTTTTGCACTAACACACACATTTACACATACACACACACACACACACATTTTAGGGGGATCAGGGGGCTTTCACACATTCATAGCACTCACACATAGTTGCACGCGCAACCTGTATCCATTTGGGTGCCTCTGTGGGCCACACAGTTTGGTAAATCCATACATATTGGGCATCAAACTGTTCGGTAGACCCTTGGCGTTCATATCTAGAATGTTTGCTGGTATGTGGGATATATGATGGGGTAAAATGCAATCTTTGTGACAAGTTCCCAAGATTTCATAAAAACTGCTACATTCAGCACAGCTTTGCAGTTTGACAGTTTCCGTTGAAAAATGTATTTTTATGCATTTTGGATTTGTCAGAATGTGTACTTTTGTGTGGTTTTCTAGGGTGTGTGTGTGCTGTTAGGGGGTATTATGGCACATAATACACATAACAGTTGCTTATATTGCAGCAGCCAGCATGTCCAACTTGAAAATTCATATGCGCTGTTTTCATTTGAGTGGCTATGCCAAATAGTTTGGTAAATCTATGCATATTGGGCATCACACAGTTCAGTAGACCTCTGGCATTCATATGTAGAATGTTTTTTTAGTACCTAATGCTATGTGGGCAATGTCTCTTACACTGTACAAGTGCATAAGGAGTATTAACCTCCAAAAAAACTAAATCTGGATGATATTTGTGTATCTACATTTAAGACTTATGTACACAGCAGCTTTCTTATTTTACTTATTATTAAAATTCATAGAATTAATTGCTGCTAATCGCTTGAGAATAACTGGTTGCATTATGAATATGATAGATCAATGTGCACTATCCTGCTCTTGTGAATCAGAGTTTAGAGGTATACCACAACTTCAGTTCAACTATCTTTTCATAGAAATATATGCTTAAAGTATATTTACAATAACTAATACAAGAAGGAAAAGAGGGCCCTCTTTATTCTACCATATTGGTGTGTGACAAAGTCTCAGCAAAAAAATAAAATAAAATGCAGCGTTTAAAGGGGTTGTTTGCCTTCAAACACTTTTTGACAGTTTAGCTGTTTTGTCACATAGTTCACCAGAAATTTAGACTTTTTCCAATTACTTTCTGATAAAACGTTAAACCTTTACAGTTTTTCTAATATTGAAGTGGAAAATGTCATTTTTAAAACAGTAACATTAAAGTAACAGTAGTAAGCCAGCTCAGCACAGTAGTCTGATAAGCAGGGGGCTAGGCTTAGGGAACTGTTCCAAACAATAAAAAAACATGAAAAGTCTGCATATTTTTTTTTTCTAAAAAGCTTATGTTTTTGTGGAGTTCCTCTTTTAAGGCAGCTGCTACAATAGTTGCTATTATCCCACAGCTGTTGCTGAGAAATTTTTTCAATTAATGTAGCAAATTGTAACAGTTCAGAATCTGCACCTGGATTACTGAGCTGCCAGACTGAAATACTAGAGAAAAATGGTAAAAAAAATAAAAGATAGAAAACAATTGAAAAAAGTCTTTATTTCTGATTATCTGAAAATAACTCAACTGAAAAAAGTGTTTGTAAGATGAACAAGCCCTTTAAAGGGGACATGCTGCATTTCTACTAATCACCCTCATCATATATTCAGTAACACCTGATTTAAAGGAGAATGAACCCCCAACCATATTTTACATGCTGGACTTATTATACCAGCCTAAAGTTTCAGCTTCTCGATAGCAGCAATGATCCAGACCTTCAAACTTGTCACAGGGGGTCACCATCTTGGAAAGTGTATGTGACACTCATATGCTCAGTGATCTCTGAGCAGCTGTTGAGAAGCACCTGCCTGCTTGCTGTGATTGTGTAATTACAAGACTGAAGGAAACAACATTTAAATAATAAATATAGTGTAAGTAAAGTTTATTTTGCTCAACTAACATGATAGAAATTAATGTGGAATTATTTCTTAGGGTGACAAGTTCCCTTTAAAGTGGTGTGTGTGCATGAGGGGCATTTTTTTTTTCAGTTTTCCTTGCCAAACAGCATTTTCTTAATTATTACAGGTATCTTGTCCTCCTTCCCATGCAACTTCTCACAGCACAAACCTACTCCAAAAATCCTTGCCCAAGCTGTTACAGTGAAACATAAAACACATTAGAAATCATGGGAATCCAGTCCTACACCACCTGTGTTTATATGGTTGCTGAACTATAATGTGCAGAACTGAATTAACAACTACGTCCCCTCTCCTGTCTGACCGACATGTTCAACACCTGTAACATAACTATAAGTTATGTTTTATTGGCACCAGTATGAAATACAGTATGCGCCTGGTGACCTGGGCACCTTTTTCACTGCCACCCAGCCTCCAAATTGCTCAAGGTGCCTCTAGGGCTTCTGTTGCATGCTGTCAAAACTGCCCAAGCCTTGTGGCAGGAACTGTGGGAGGAGGGCACTCGGGATGTGGGTAGGGTTGCCACCTTTTTTTGGTATAATGCTGGCCTTTACGTTAGGAGGACATTACTTGGGGAGGGGTGATGCCATCGTGGAGCAGGGAAATGGGTGGAGCAGAGATGGACCTGCGCTGTCTATCAGGGAAAGAAGGATTTCATAATGTATTACAAATACATCTATCTACAATACTGGCCCCAGCCCTGGCTGGTGATTTACTGGCTAGGCTGGTCAAATACCGGCCAGCTTACAACCCTAGACAGGGCCAGACCAAGCCAGCTGGGCACTCTAGGCAGTCTAGGTGTCTTTTATTGCCCTCCATCCTCCGTGCGAATGTGCTAACGAGCATGTACACATGAGAAGGAGCGTGCTCACAAGGACTGCTGAGGGGACTGAGTTAAATGATAGGGGGAACGATACCCTGGGATAGGGGTGGGCTACTGAAGAGGTATGTGCCTAGCTCTCCCTACCACCTTAGGCACATGTCTCTTCTTCCTAGGTCTAGTTCCAGTCCTGACTCTAGGTGTGCACCCTGGTGCTGTCACATCCTCTGCATTAGTTCCATGACTGCACAATACAGTCTCAAGCTGGCATACACATCAAGATCTACTTGTATGGCAACCTTGTCAAAATATGTGGATCTTTGCTAGGGATGCACCGAATCCAGAATTTGGCCTTTTTCAGCAGGATTCGGATTCCGCCGAATCCTTCTGCCCGGCCGAACTGAATCATGGGACAGGGAGGGAAATTGTGTGACTTTTTGTCAGAAAACAAGTAAAAAATGTTTCCCCCTTCCCACCCCTAATTTGATTATGCAAATTAGGGTCCGGTTCGGTATTCGTCCAAATCTTTTGCAAAAGGTTCGGCCCGAATCCAAAAAATGGATTCGGTGCATCCCTAATCTTTGCCCAATTTGCCTCATCAGGGTGCCTGAACCCTGGGCCAACAAGCAAATCATAATGGGTGCCTAAGCAGGCAGCCAGTCGGGAGAAGGCTGCAATGATGCCCCTAGGGTTGCCACCTTTTCGGGAAAAAAATTGGGATCAACCAGCATTTTTACTGGCCAGTTGGCAACCCTAATGGTGGCCATACACGGGCAGATCGGTCGTTTGGACCAATTTGACAGCTTATCTGCCCGTGTATGGGGGCTTCCGACGGGTCTTCCCGATCAATATCTGGCCACGATATCGATCGGGAAGGTTTGATTTTTAACTGACCGACCCGTCAGAGCCCCTTGGCGCATCGTAATTCGATCATTCGGCCATACGGCCGAACGTTCGAATTACCTCCGAAATAGCCATGCCGTTAGTGGCATATCGGGGAAAGATCCGGTGACAATCTCCCACTAAATATCATAAGATCGGCAATACATGCAGAGATATTATCGCCAGGCGACAGAAATCTTTTGACCTGTCTGATCGATCAAACAACTGATCTCCGCCGGACTAAAAATGTTGGGACTCTCCACACATGGTCCGAAAATCGTACATATACTCGATTCGTACAATCGGATCTTTGCGTCTATGGCCATCTTAAGACCCCACAAGGTCCAACCTGTGGCCAATGGCCAACCTGCTCAACAGATATATAGCCAGTTTTCAGCAGCGGGGGGGGGGGCAGTGGTGGCTCAGAACTGCTATTGCCCCTTTCCCTCACCCACCCCTGGTAACATGTTGCATTGTGCCACCAGAAGAAAGGTTCTCACTTTCCTTCATGTCAGGAGTAGTCAGTGCTGGTGAGGCAGTCAGGGGGATGAAAAATAAATAGGGATTTTTTCTGTATGTGTGTAAGACCCTGCTAGGGGATCCACGTATGTGGACAGCATAGTCAGTGTTTCCCAAATTTGACTCGTATGATTATTTTCTGTCCTGGTTTCAGAGTAAGCCAATAAGCATTTGTCACATACATGTGCTACATACAAACATTTTAGCTACCACTTCCTATAACCTAAACTACTGCGCCTTCTACTGTTTTTTAAGCGTTTACAAAGTGATACAATTGGCATCCTCAGGTTTTTTGTATTGCTCTTTTTTTGGGTCCGATTCCTTATCGCCGATATCCTGACCCGCCAATTAAGCACAAGGTGGAAAGCAAAGGATGCGAACATAAATGAGAATTTCTGATTGGCTGCAAGAGTTGACGTTTCCATGCAGCTCCCAGCGCCGTGACGTATTGACCTCGCCTCCCTCCCTATGTTTTCAGTGCGGCGTCGCTGGTTTCTGAGTAACAAGCCCGGATAAAGATGGCGGCTGCTGGTTCCAGTGTTATAAATGACTGCTGCTAATTACCTCCCCATTTACCTTCAATACAGGCATAATTTATCGTGAATGTTCAGCCGCCATCTGTCCGCTAGTCTTTGTGTCCTTCTGGCCCCCTTGTCTCCCTTTACTCTCCCGGCTGCTGCATGTCTGCAGCTGAAAGGGGGCGTTTTACTGATCATTTTCTGACTTGTCTGTGCAGCACCGTCAGGTACCTGACCTACTTCAGGTCCAGGAAGAAATCCCTGCACTACTGCAAGATCAAAGAGCCCAAGCTGGAGGAGATGGATGAGCAGAGCGTGGAGGTGAGAGAGGAAGGGCGAAACAAACTCACATATGTAGGGTTACCAGTTTACCATTTGACTCTGGTCATCTATAAAATGAACGTGCTTTCTTGCTGATCAACGTGTTCTTGTGTATTTTTAAGGTGTCCTTCTTCCAAAAGGTATCTGTTAATCACATTTAACATTTGCAAATGGGCTTTTGTACACTGCCATTAGGGATCATCCATTTTTGTGATGCTCAAGTTAATTCCTGGATTATGCACAAGTAGAGGACTATTGGGATTAGATTGGAATCCTTCATAAAAGCAAGCAGACCCACTTAATTTATTAAATAAAAATGTATATCACTTGTTCACAATTCCTCCAATTGAGCAACCTACCTACAATATCTAAGTCCAGTGTATCCTACAATAATTACAAATAATGCATATCATCATGATTGGTATAAAAAAAGAACAGAGTAGGTAACCTGAGTGCTTATTTAAAAATGCTGCCTCCTCTCCTAGCATTCAACACGGCACATATGCGCTTGTTGCTCAGCATGTAATGTGCAAGCCCTGGCCCAAAGGCACTTCCAAAAACCATGAAATTGCAGCTCCCACACTTTTTTTTTTAACTTTACACCTTTTGTAGTCCTTATGTGTATAGTGCTAGATTTGCTTATATATTACCTAGTCCTCTGCACCAGGGCGAGTTGAACAGGACTGTTCTTCAGTGTTATGTATTGACTTACATGTGTTTTGAGTTAGGCTTTGCATGCAAACTTTGTCCAATTATAATTACAAAACACATCTCTAAAAAACATTATGAACGCATTAACAAAATGCCCATTTATTTTATCAGACCCCAAACGTTCTTCTGTTTTCCACCTTTATTTAAGTTGACCATACACAGTCTAATATTTACTGCTGAGTTGGCTATGTCTGACTGTGTGTGCATTAAGGCCAATATTAGGTGTTTCTTTACAGATTTAGAAAAAATGGAAACTTTTGTTGTGTGAGGACACATGAGACGGTGGATGTGCTCCTTTCCCTACAGGTTCAATTTGTTTAGATCCAGGGGCTAGGCAGAAGAGGCACGTGCTTCTGGTCCATCAGTGAAGGGGCACTAGGCACATACCTCATCTGACCTAACCCTAGTCCAAGCACTTGTTTCCCCACCGCCCATAACCCTTTTACCTAGACACCGCTCCTCACTAACGTACATGCACGGTGGGGGGTGCGTAGGCTCTGGCCACATTTCCTAGGAAACTCGGCTGGCCTCACTCGGCACCTGTAAAGTCCAATATTTAGGCAAGGCCCCCAAACAACTTAATTTGCCCAGCTTTACTGTGGTACCAAACTCCTCTTTTAGTGTATATTTTTGTTTTGAAATGTTTTCCACAACTTCCACTTGCATTGAATGGTTTTGTTTGATTTTTTTTTTTATTACTTGTTGAAAAATGTTTATTGTTATTGCATTTTGTCATTAGCTGAGTAGGGGAGTCTGTACCAAAAAGAGTGGTGAATTTCCATCAGTATCAAAGCTGTTCCTCATTGTTCTCTACTAAGGTTTAGTCAATGGCGATGTTGTGGAAAACAGCAATAGGTATCCTGTGGAAGCCTGTAACTATAGGAATGACTTTGTTTTGACTATTGCTTGGACACCTGTAAACACTTTTAGAAAAAAATATAAGTCAGATGCTTCAGTAATCATGTAGTATCATAGTCAAACATATTATTTATGCTAACTTAGCTGGAGCATGTAAAAACCTAAGAACTTTAAAAAGGAGTACAAAAGGGTTAAATACTGGTGGGGGTGGTGGTGTTAACCCTTATTAATTAACTGCGACCCATGCCACCATCTTCTCATCTGTCCAAGGGATCTCTTGTGGCTGGTCTAGGCTGTGAGCATGCGCCGTAGAGTAATATTAGAAGTTGTGAGACAGTGCTGCAGTCTTATTTCTCTCTGTTAGAATAGCTGCAAAAAATGATTGTTAATGGTGAGTATGCTGCCTTAGCTGTATCGTGAATCCAAGTTATTCAGTGACTATGGATGCACTGGATCCCAGACTCATATCTGGGCTTACTGAAATTTTAAATGTTGATGGTTTGCAGAATTTCACAGTATTAAAGCAAGAACAACATTATACATTTCCACTGACTGGGAATCTGTTGATAATCTTGGTTTGACACCGTTGTCAGCTGTTAAATTCTGTGCCCCTAACATTGCTTTTGTGTCACCTAACAAAAACGTTGCTGTGTTTGCAGATTAGCAGCAATCATAACAAGTGTGTTGTCTGGAAACAGATCACTGGTTAATAATGAGAATTTTGGCTAGACATTTTTATTTGTTTTTGAGATTTGAGACTGGAAGCTGGAAATAGCTTGAATCTGAAAATACTGCAGCTAAAACCTGTCGGTCATGTAGAAGTCAATGGCAGAGGTACCTTGAACCATTTGAAGATGTTTGTAGCCTTCATAATGTTAGGGTTTTTTTTATGTGGCTTTGCTCAAAAATTCGATTAATTAGAGCAATTCAAGTTTTTATTTTTTTGCTGAAAATTTGATCAATTCGAATACATTGAGTTTTTCACCTGACAACGCTGAATCAAGTTTTTTTTCATAAATTAAAAAACATTTGATTTGTTCATTCGAGGTATAAAAAAAACTTCACAATCCTCTAAAACTCTACCTTTTATCAATAACCCATAGTGTTTTTACAAAAACAAATGGATTACAGAGTAAAAAAAAAGGCATTTAGGAGGCAGTTGAAAGTTTAGAAGGAACGGGGGGATTTTTCTCTTTAACTCCATGCCACAATGTATCAAAGTTTGAGCACAGTCTTGCAGTCTGGAATGGGATGATGTGGATTTGAGACTTAGGAAGGGCTTTATTATTAAGGGCAATGATTTTACCGTAAGTGTTAGTAATCTTAATTTGAGAGAAAATTGGGAGCCAGAGAAAGCGTTTACATAGAGGAGCATGATAACTTAAGGAAACCTACTCAAGACATGCAAAAGTTTGATTGGGACTGAACTGTTGACCTAAATAAATTAGTTTAAGAGCTGAAATTCTGCTTACTAAACATGAAATTTGTCTTTTCTAGTGCAGAGAGAGCAATTGCAATTTACACCTTGGGTTATGGAGCTTTACTTGTCAGAAAGACCTGTCATTAGTGGGACCTTCCCAGGAGGTCAATAACAACTTATTGTATCCACCCCCTCCTGTTACCATGTTAAATAAATCTCTGCTTGCTGCAGCTTTGTTTATTTACTGGTGGCTAATTCTTATGTAGAATATTCATTATGTTGTGCTCTGGCCCTCTCGTGTATAATCACTAGGTAAAATCACATGCAGTTTGTGTTTTGTTAAATACTGTTTTGTGACAATATTCATTTCAAAGATAAAAATGTTAAATTATACGAGTGTTCCAATTGAGACCAATCAACTATCATCCTCATCATCATGTATGGCTACACCATGTCACTCTATATGAATGCCCCATTATTACGGAAAGAATAATTTTAAAATAATCGAATAACCTTAGGCTTAGGGCATTCAACTGGTAGTTAAATGTTGATTATGCATATGATGGCCATATCATCTCTATAAACTGATACACTGTCATTACACTTACATTTATCAGCTATCGCAAACACAGTTGGCTAATCTGTTTTTCTAATGGTGTTGTGAAGCTCTTAATGGACATGTAAAGCCCCCCCCCCCACAAAAATCCGTGAACAGCCTCTTTGAAATGTTTAGATACGTGCTACACTGGTTGTTGAGAGGTTACTAGTAAGGCTGCAGCATCTTCTTAATCACTTATAATTATTTCTCCTCCTCTAACCCACTCTGCCCCCTACCTAGGGAATTTACTGGCTGTTGGCACATGAGCATGCTCCGTTCTTCTCCGCTCAGATTACTAAACACACCCTCCAGTCTAACGGCCAATGAAGAGATAGCATTGCTGTTTCCCATAGAAACTAGCTGTCTGATCCTATTTTATTTCCCCTAATCACCTCTCCTGAGCTCAGTCGAACCATTACAGTGCTCAACCCCAGCAAAACTTTTCATCAAAATACGTTGTGCCTGTGCATGAACTTTACAGCATACATGTCCTGTTTGCAGATGTCAATGTATCTGATGATGTGTCAGAGGGAAATGGCCCCCTGGTGAAAACTGCTATTTGTATGTTTTTTTAAAAAAAAAAATGTGATGGCACTGGCAAATAGAGGGGTATATGCAGTACAATGATGTGGCTTGAGTGGGGAAGATGTGCCCAATTTATATACATGGTAGGAAAATGTAGGCTTTACATGTCCTTTAACCATAAAGAATATGTACCAACTGAGGAATCTGCAGTGAGGTCTCAGGGTATTCACTTCCAGTCCTGTGCTTCACAAAGAAAACTTTCAGATCAGAAGGTTTTATATGTAGTTATATATTATGCACTGGACTGTGTGTTTGCAGAAACACTATAAATGAGCTGGCTGGTCTGTAGCAATAGGAGCAGTCTTAGTTGAAACAAACACTGTTAAACAGCAACTGCAGTCACTTTATGTCCCTGTTTATTAAGTGAAAAATGTAGCCTATACAGTAGAACACGGATTTTACATCCCCAGTTTTTAAGGTTTGCTGAAATGTATGCTGATTTTTTTTTATAAAATATATTTTTCTTTTGCGGTTCCAAACAGGCAAATGAGCTTGTTCAGAACCCTTCGCTTGGAAACTCTCTTAATAAGACCTGGCGGCATCCGATTAGCCGTGGGCTCCTCCCGAGGTGAAAGACGGCTGTTAAAGGTGGAAACGAGCCGAGAACAGGGTGTTTAGCATTGGTTCTGAATTTAGGGTGACCGAAATGTATTATGCATAATATATAAATGAGACCACAAAAAATCTAAAATGAGAGAAAATTTAAAGTCATGGGACGTAAAATTGAAGTTTCACTGAAAATGTGAATAAAACATAAAATTATATGAAAGCATAGTCCGTCCTGTTAAATATGATGCAAAACAGGATAAAAAAAACCCATCAAAACAATCAGTTTTTGTTGTTGTTACTGTTGCCGCTGTCAGGGCTGTAGTTTAAACCACCTGTTTGTTAAATCTTCTAAATCTGCACTCTGTAATATTGTTTTTAACTTTATTAAAACTGTTGTACAAATAATTCTGAGACATCCACTTGTGCACTCCAGTAACCTTTGTAAGCATCCTTTATCATCTTAAACAACTACATCAACTCCATTCTGTGGGTAACACTGAATTTACAGTTAGGTCCATAAATCTTTGGACAGAGACAACTTTTTTCTAATTTTGGTTCTGTACATTACCACAATGAATTTTAAATGAAACAACTCAGATGCAGTTAAGATTTAATTCAGTGGGTTAAACAAAAAGACACAATCACTTCATTTCAGGGGCTCAAAAGTAATTGGACAATTGACTCAAAGGCTATTTCATGGGCAAGTGTGGCCAATTTCTTTGTTATCATTATCAATGAAGCAAATAAAAGCCCTGGAGAAATTGTTACAATTTTAGTAGTGGCAAAATCTACAGCTTGGGACATCCTGAGAAAGAAAGAAAGCACTGGTGAACTCCGCAATGCAAAAAGACCTGGACATCCACAGAAGACAACAGGTGGATGATTGCAGAATCATGGTGAAGAGAAACCCCTTCACAACAGCCAAACAAGAAAACAACACACTCCAGGGGGTAGGCATATCGATATCCAAGTCTACCACAACGAGAAGACTGCATGAAAGTAAATACAGAGGGTGCACTGCAAGGTGCAAGCCATTCATAAGCATCAATAATAGAATGTCTAGATTGGACTTTGCTAAAAAAAAAAACATCTAAAAAAAGCCAGCACAGTTCTGGATAAACATTCTTTGGACAGATGAAACCAAGATCAACCTCTACCAGAATGACGGCTCATGATCCAAAGCATACCACATCATCTATAAAACATGGCGGAGGCAGTGTGATGGCTTGGGCGTGCATGGCTCCCAGTGGCACTGGGACACTAGTGTTTATCCATGATGTGACACAGGACAGAAGCAGCTGAATTAATTCTGAGGTGTTCAGAGACATACTGTCTACTCAAATCCAGCTAAATGCAGTCAAATTGATTGGTAGGCGTTTCATAATACAGATGGACAACGACCCAAAACATACAGCCAAAGCAACCCAGGAGTTTTTTTAAAGCAAAGAAGTGGAATATTCTTGAATGGCAACGGATCTGAAGCCAATTGAGCATGCATTTCACTTGTTGACGACTAAACTTCACACAGAAAGGCCCACAAACAAACAGCAACTGAAAGCCGCTGCAGTAAATGCCTGGCTGAGCATTAAAAAGGAGGAAACCCAGAATCTGGTGATGTACATGAGTTCAGGCTGTCATTGCCAACAAAGGGTTTTCAACCAAGTATAAGAAATGAACATTTTATTTTCAGTTTTTTAATTTGTCCAATTACTTTTGAGCCCCTGAAATGAAGTGATTGTGTTAAAAAAGGCTTTAGTTCCTCACATTTTTATTCAATCTTTTTGTTCAACCCACTGAATTAAAGCTACAGTTCAACTGCATCTGAGTTTTTTCATTTAAAATTCATTGTTGTAATGTACAGAATCAAAATTAGAAAAAAGTTGTCTGTCTAAAAATGTACTTAACTGTATGTTGTCAGTAGGTTTTATCCAAATGGACTTGGTCTGCAAAAGTAAACCTGACACCATTATAGACCATCACAAACTCATTCAAGTAAAATGCAATCATGTGTGGTTGGTTGATTGTTATAGTTTGACTCTTCATCATACATTATGGGGCAGAATTATCAAAATAACTCCCTCACTTTCTTTTCATTCCTATGGGATTTTTAGACTTGTATTTATCAATGGGTGGAAGTTAGAACTTGCCATTTGATAAATACAGTTAAAAAGTCACAGAAATAAATAGAACATGGGTGAGTTTTTATTTATTAAGTTCTAATCTCGCATTTTGATAAATCTGCCGCTATATGTCCAGGTAATATCCTCCATCTGGAAGGATGATAGCACAGCAGTTGTGTAACTATCAAGCTGGGGTTCTGGAATTTGAACACTTAGTCATGTGACCATATGGAAAGATTAACTTGACACAAATTTGTGTTCAGAATTCAATTACTTTTCACAAATATGAATATGCAAATTAGGTATTGGATGGAGTTTTGAATTCGGTCATTCTTTGGTGGAGGATTCAGTGATAGTTTGAATCAAAAAAATTATTCATTGGGAGCATTCCTAATTATTATGTTTATTGGATGCAGTTTTGTATTCGGCCAAATCTTTTGTGGAGGATTCAGTAATTGGCTCAATCAATCAGAAATTATGCACTGGAATCATTCCTAATTATTGTGTGTATTAAAGTGTTTTTTAAATAGTCATCTATTCAGATGGTCCATGTAATTGCATATATGCAATTCGTGTTGAAAATATATTAGTGTGAATTTTTTGTGATTGCATGGAGTAAACGTTAAATGCTATTATGGGCTATATACCCACTTATTTCTCTTTAATACAGAGCATAGCAGAGGTCTTCAGATGTTTTATATGCATGGAGAAGTTGAGAGATGCTCGTCTCTGCCCACACTGTTCCAAACTTTGTTGTTTCAGCTGCATCCGGGTGAGTGCTTTAGTTTTTCATGATTTTACAGCATGAGGCAAATTTGCTTTTCAATATGCTGGTGCTCTTTAATAGATCAAATCCCTTTGACTTTTTTTACCCCAAATATTTCTTTGGTCACATATATCGAAATTTTAACTAAATTTTACATACTTTCTTAAGAGCATGTTTGATTAATACAGTATGGTAGGTGTTATATAGCCTGCAACCTCTTCTTGTCACTTGTGAAATTTCATATGAAATATTTATCTTCATAAGCATTTTGTTTCTTTCCCCCCCTGTAGAGATGGTTAACTGAGCAACGGGCTCAGTGTCCTCATTGCAGGTAAGATAGTCTTCTTCCCATGTAACCACTTTATGTAACCCTAACTAATTATTATTATTATTATTATTATTAGAAATTATAGCTTACTGCCCCCATAAAAAGCCTAGAATATATGTATTTGTGCAACTGCATGTTTATTGCTATCTACATGTAATTGTGAACACACTGCACTTGCCATAATGCATGCAGTTCTATGGAACAAGATTATGTATTGTGTAACCTGCCATGTTGTGATCACAATTATTCATTCTGTTGCTCTGAATTCAAGTTTGCCACTCGACATTTAGAAAGAACTGAAGGGGATAAAGGACAAGGGAAGGCTGATGGCATCTTAGCGCAGTATTAAATGGTTTCTTAAAATTGGGAAAATTCGACCAAGTCTCTTACTCTCCATCTTGGGAGATGGGTCTCCCCATAGGGACCTCTGTCCTGACAAATAGGTGCTGTGACAAGCTAGCAGTTTATTGCTGAACGCATACAGCTCACCTTTGCATGCTGCCAATAGAAACAAGGCCTTATCTGCATTATAAAGACAGCACAGATTGGGTGAGGTGGGCAGAGGAACATGGTGTTGTGGGAAAAATTGTTAGTGTGCTTGAGATTAACATTCCTTGCCTTCCCCTTTAGCTGTATTTTCTGCAATTTGATTATCTATTTGACCATTTGGTCGTTTTGACTTATCAGAAGCAAAGAGCGGTTAAGAAAAATTTGAATATTTGTAATCTATGTTAAATCCTAAGTACAGTTCAAGATGAGCAGCACTGTCGCTAAGGGACAACATTAATAGTTATTCAAGTTAATTTGTAATTTAATAGCATTTGACACCTCAGTGCAGATGAATATGCAAACTACAGAGGTGCCCTCTGACATTAATATATGTTAGCTGCACTTTGCAGAATACAGGCTATAGTAGATGGCAATATTGGCTTGACAGTCTCTCTGTTCCCCAATGAAATTTTATAATAAATTTTATACTTGAAAACTAACGTGACACGATCTCTTTCAAAACAGCGGTGTGTTCTCATTTTTGGGTTGTATCTAGCACATTCACAGAGGTGCTAATTAACACAGGGCTTCTGTGTATTAAGCTTGGCTTTTCAGTATACATGCAGATGATTTGATTCATTTCTCTACACCCAAGTACCTACTCTTGTAATTTAATTCTATTATGTAAAGGTAATGTATTCTGTACCAGTAAGAAGGTTTGTATAGAGTGGGAAAAAATACTACAGTGTAGTAATGTGGCATATAATATAAATCTCATATAACTGATTATTCTCACTTTACCAAATACTACTGATTCTAAGGCATGTCCCGTCTTTAAATAAAACGGTTAGCTGTTTCAGATTTTAAGACGGGAGATGCCTTCGAATCAGTAGTATTTGGTATTTAAAAATATGCTTTTTGGAAATTATGTAATAGATTTTAAAGGGCAAGTCAACACCAAAACAAACATTTTCCTAATAAAAGAATACATAATTCTAAGCAACTTTTCAATATACCTTTATTAAAAATGTTCAGTGCTTTTAAAGTTATTTGTAAAAATGATTGCTACTGAAAGCATCATTTTCAACTTTTATAAAATCACAAAACACTTACATTCCCGTTTACCTATAAGCCCCTCCAGTCTATAAAACCTAATTTGTAGTCTAGGCATGAGGAAATTTATCCTCAAGTTAATACATCTTTGTAACCTAGCGTAGTGTGGAAGTGAAGTGAAATATTTTGTATTAAATAAACTTGTTCCTTTTTTCTTGCAGAGCTCCCCTTCAACTCAGGGAGTTGGTTAACTGTAGATGGGCAGAAGAAGTCACTCAACAGCTTGACACCTTGCAACTCTGCAGCTTGAATAAGCATGAGGAAAATGAGAAGGACAAGTATGTGCCATGGATCTCTATATTTTGCTTGACAATTACATTTGTATATTGCAGAAATGTGTGCAAGAATTCTTAGGCCATCGTAAGGGACAGTGCAAAATGGGATAACACTGTAAGGGGCAGATTTATCAAAATCCAAGTTTGTGAAGAAAAAAAAACAAAAAACGCTGACAACTCATGCAACTTTTTTCTCTAATGCTAGCTTATTTAAGCTAAAACTGCAACAAAATATCCATGTGTGTTTTTTTTGCATGTCAGAGAGAATCTCAGTGTCCCATTAATTTTCAATGAGGCCTGCTAATCTTGAATGTTTTAATAAACTGGGAAAATAAATTTATAAATAAAGTTGCTAGAGAACATTCCCATTGACTTCTATACAACCTGGCTGAGTTTTATAAATTCTGACTATTCGAGGTTTCAGAAAATACGCACATGTTTTTTCCACTTCCACGGTTTTCTCTGTGGTTTTCTTGAATTGAGAAAAAGACCCAACTCGATTTTGGATAAATCAGCACCTAAAGCTTTCCATAGATGTTGAGACTTTTAAAAGATCCGATCCTCATCGTGAGACCACGATTTTCTCGGAACGATCGTACAAATTGACCATCAACTAAAAAGACCAATTTGCCAGGAAAACAAAGAGGAGATGCCTGCTTGGCCCTGCAAACACAGATAGATTGCACTGGGACCGACAAAGATTTTTTAACCTGGCCGATCAATTTCCTGACAGATGTCGGCCGGAAAATCATAAGATGTACGATCGTTTGAATCCCACTAACCGCATGATAATTTGGAAGGATTGTCGGACTTCACTAAAATCGGTCGTTCGGCTGAAAAAATCGTCGTGTTTATGGGGAGCTTAAGAGTGCATAGTAAATGAGATAACAAGAGGAAAGTGGTCTTATAGCAAGTGTTAAGCATTGGGCTGCCTTATGTCTGCAAGTGCTGCTGAAAGGTCCAGAGGGCACTATTAATTTAGGCATGAGTGCAGAGGGGTGCAGTTTTGACCCTCTCGGTGCTTGTATTTGCACCTAGGGCAATAATAAGGGGGTTATTTACTAAACCTCAAATTTTTCTGGTCGGGTTTATGGGGGCAAAAACTCTAGAATTTTTTGAGATGTATTATATGCCAATGCTGCAAAAAGCTTGAACATGAAAATCCGCAATCTCAGACCTGTATAAGTCAATGGGAGATGTCCCTATCCCAATTTGAAGATATTGTGGTTTTTGGTGGATTTATCCCGATAATGCAATAAATTTGAAGTTTTGAGGCAAAAACCTGAAAAAATTTGGGGAAAAAGTTTAAAAAAAATGTTCGATTCTGGTTTTCACTGGATTTTCAGGATTTTTTTCCTGATTTTGGGTATAGTTATGAACATTGCAGAGCAAGTCAGGATTTTCTTTAAGATGTTTATGGTATTAAACTGAAGCAGAAATAAAATGTTGTGATTTGGAATTCTGTTCCAGCCAAAGGCAACTGTAGCCCTTTAGCAGTGAAGATCTGTGGCTCCAAATATGCCCCTATTAGCTCTCCCACCTTTTCTGCTGCTGCTTCTCTCAATAGCTGCCAAAAACCATACTGAGTACCCTCCTAATAAAATCCAAGATGGTGAGCTCCTCTGCACAATTGTGATCATTATTGCTGTAGAGATGCTTAACTATAGGCTAGTGCAGTTAGTTTAGTATATAAATGATGGCATTTGTAGCCTTATTTGTTTTTACGGTTTAGTTTTCCTTTAAGGGAGAGTATTATATAAAACGTTATGCAGGGCATTATACACAAGGGAGAACATTATATAGAACTAGCGAGAGAAAAAAATGGTGTATAGTCAATTTATGGAAACTGTGAAAACTACACGTTTATTGGACAGTTGTGGTTTGCTTGTTTTGCATAAAAAGGCATATTTGGGCGTTTGGAATTTATATTTGATTAATAAATTAGAAAAAAAATTTTTTTTTTACTCCGAGGTCTTTAGAAATTAAGACATGTGATATCTATTAAATTCATAATTATTTATCGATTAAATCAATTCCAGTGATTATTTTGAGTGATTACATATATATATGTTAACCCTAGTTAGTGTTACTTTATCCACTAGCTGCTATTACACACAAAACACTTTACAGTTTTAAAATTTCTTCAATTTACAACTATTTCTTTGCAGTGATGTGCAGGGCAATTGGTTGTTTTTGAGAAACTTTCTGCATATTGCAATAGTAGTGGGAACAACTGCAGACTCCAATGAAATCTATATCATGCAATTTTGTAATGAGACCATAAAATTAACTTTTTTTTTTTTTTTTTTTTTTTTTTTTTTTTTTTTTTTACAGATGTGAAAACCATCATGAAAAATTAAGTGTTTTTTGTTGGACTTGCAAAATTTGCATTTGTCATCAGTGTGCCCTGTGGGGAGGAATGGTAAGTTAAAACATCCTATTTAAGATTTCCATGTAGCAGAATTTGGCACCATATGATGCTTCAGATGTACATATGTAAATATATGGGTACTGGAAATCCCATACATAAGCTATTATCTGTAATCATTGTAATCAACATTCCAGGTATTATTTAAAAAATGTACACTGGGAACTAGTAAAGTTATTTTGTTTTGCTATTTGCAAACTATAAAATAACCATGTGATGCATTTGTAATTTTTTAGCATGGGGGCCACACCTTCAAACCCTTGGCTGAGATCTATGAGCAGCATGTTACCAAAGTGAATGAAGAAGTAGCAAAACTGCGCAGGCGACTTATGGAATTAATCAGCCTTGTGCAAGAAGTGGTAAGACGATAAATAATTGTAAATCCTCAGCAAACTACCCAATTTTTCATTTTATGCAGTAATATATAAATAAAAGGGAAGAATTGTCTCATTTACACCAGTCTTGAATCTGTAATACATTTATTCACAAGCAATTTATTTCAGTATAACTGTACTTCAATATGCAATGAGGTGATGCAATATTATTTACCATAGGAACGGAATGTAGAAGCTGTTCGGGGAGCAAAGGATGAGAGGGTTCGGGAAATTCGCAATGCAGTAGAGATGATGATTGCAAGACTTGACACTCAACTCAAAAACAAACTCATCACATTAATGGGTATGTTACATGTGTGCGATATGTCTCCAAATACAGGTTTGTAACATTTACAGGCAACCCGTAGTTTGGTGGCTCATTCTTGGAGCAAAATATTTTCAAGAATTATCTGTTAAAGTGGACCTGTCACCCAGACATAAAAGCTCTATAATAGAAGTCCTTTTCAAATTAAACATGAAATCCAAATTCTTTTTTTTTTCGTTAAAGCTTTAATAGCTGTTATAAACTCGTTTAAAAATCTCAGCTGTCAATTAAATACTGCCTGCCCCTACTCTATGCCTAAGGCATAGAGGCGGGGCAAGCAATTAATTTCACTTTCCATTCAGCACTTCTAGATGTCACTGCTCTCCTCACATTCCTCCAGTTCTTTTAACCATTTAATTGTGTAGCCAGGGCATGGGGATGGACATGTGGTCCCAAATTCTGGTGCACAAAAAGATTTTAAGATGATGGAAGGCTTGCCTTAATAACAGTGTCCACAAAATGGCTCCTACCTGCTTGCTATAATTATGAAATCCCAGACTGATGGAAACCAGATTCAAATAATGTATATATTGGAATTCAAGTTAATTTTGCTTGACTAACATGATGGGTTGGTTTTTTCAAACAAGAATACTTTCAAATGTTTTCTTTAAAATAGAACTTACTGTCAGTGGAGTGGGTACACAATGCTTATGAAACATATAGCCCATTATAAATTTATTTTCAGGCCAGAAGACCTCTCTCACTCAAGAAACAGAGCTTCTGGAGTCACTGTTACAAGAGGTGGAACATCAGGTGAAAACATTATTTAGGTTCTATGCATTTATATTTAGAATAAATAAACTGTAGCTAAATTGTGTGAAGTGTTTTGGGGAACTTCTATTTAACTTAAAGTATTTTAGACAGTGATTCTTTTGACTTTGTGTAGCCTGAAGGACTGATGTGAGATATCAGAATATACTGGATATTGAAATTTGAACAGTATCTGGCCTGCTGCACCATAATAATATAAGGTTATTCAAGATTTTCCGTCTTGAGTAAGTGAAATTGAAGAGAACCCATCCATTTAAGTTATCCTTTTAAGATTGGTTCATTCTGAAAATAGATATTTTTGATCATAAAGACAAATATTGTTTGTGAATATATATTTTGTTTTAATTTTTTGGATTAAAGGTATTATAGGTGCCTGTACATAGTGTTAATTGTGGATCTGCATTTAAAAAATAGCAACAAAATGTAGGCTTTTTCTCCTAACTTTCTCCTTTGCTTACAGCTCCGATCTTGCAGTAAAAGTGAACTCATTTCCAAGAGTCCAGAAATTCTTATGATGTTCCAGCAGGTCCACAGGAAGCCCATGGCTTCCTTTGTCACTACTCCAGTACCTCCGGATTTCACAAGGTACTAAATTGAACCATGATTATTTTTAAAGCTTTTTGTTATGGTTTATGCCTTGATATTGGCTCAGTCTTTATATAGTATTTACATGTGACACTAACTAGTCACATAGCTGCAGAAATGAGATCCAAAAGTTCATATTGGGACACAGTTAAACTTTGGAGGAAAATTGCAGCTCCACTAACCATAGTTTCATAGGCAGGGAAACTGAGGCAGGGTTGGCACTCGGACTGCTACTGCAGAATTCTGCTGTTGGTCACAATGTGTCAATATCAAACTTTCAAGAATCCTTTACTGGTATTTTGTTGTCAACATGTCACCAAAGAGGGTGGGTACCTGATGCAAATTTTATTGTATTACCCTATTTGCACAACTACAGGGAAAACTTTGTAAACATTCAGCAGCAGATAGTTGACAGTATTGACGCAAGATACAGTATGCTATCGTGAGAGATGTTTAACTACCTGGGAATCAATATTCACCCGGATCGAAATACATTCATACCACGCAACCTCAAGCAAGTCCTAGTCTCTCTGAACGCTACCCTTCCTGCATGGACTAAATTCCCTTTACCGCTCTGGGGGAAAATTAACATCTTTAAGATGGTATATCTACAGTGTATATATTTCACAACTCTCCCGTCCATATTCATAAAAGCTTCTTTAAAACTGTTAACCAGATCCTGATGCAATTTGTATGGGGAAGCAAGACACCTAGACTAGCCTGGAGTAAATTAATGCCTGCCACTAAAGTCGGGGGACTACCAGATGTATACCTCTTATCTAGCTAGTCCACTGCATTACGTCATATGGTGGTTTTATCCAGACCCCTACAAGCTGTACAGAAATCCTCAGGTACTTTCTGTAGGGTCACTAGAAGATCTTAGGCATCTTCCGTACAGAGCAATTACAGATCATGAGAAACCAGCCGTTATGACAACCCCAAGGAAGGCCTGGAACTTAGCACTTAAGCTCTATCCGCAACACTCTCCAATTCCCCCTAACATACCTCTGTGGGCGAATTCCGCCTTCCCCGCTTCAATAAATTCCCTGACCTTTTATACTGGCCCTGAAAACAGGTCAGGCACTTACAAGATGTTAGGTGGTCCCACGCTTGGCTCATATGAGTTCTTTTAAGAGAAATTTACAGACCCCAACCTTCCAGCATGTCTTCCAACACAATTTGATGGATTGGATATACTAATCTCCCAGCCCCAATTTGAAACTGTACTCTGGTCTCCCACTCGAACTAAACCAAAGTCTGCATTATATAAAACCTAACTGCAAACAACCTCCCCACCCTTCCAGAAGGCCTACCATAAGTGACGGACCGATATCCAAGACCTCACAGAGGAGGATTGGAATGAGGTAACTGACAGAAGCGACTATTACCTATACTCTCTATGAGCTAAATTAATTCAGTTTAAATGGCTTCACCAGCTCTATCTTACACCTGTATGATTAAAGGAAAACTATACCCCCAAAAATGAACACTAAAGCAACAGATAGTTAATGTCATATTAAGTGGCATATTAAAGAATCTTACCAAACTGGAATAAATATTTAAGTAAATATTGCCCATTTACATCTCTTGCCTTGAGCCACCATTTTATGATGGTCTGTGTGCTGTCTCAGAGATCACCTGACCAGAAATACTTCAACTCTAAGGGGCTGATTCACTAACCGATTCACTAACTTTGAAGGATTCAAAGTTAAAAAACTTTGAATTTCGAAGTTTTTTTTTTGGGCTACTTCGACCATCGAATGGGCTATTTCGACCTTCGACTACGACTTCGAATCGAAGGAATCGAAGTAAAAATCGTGTGACTATTCGACCATTCGATAGTCGAAGTACTGTCTCTTTAAAAAAAACTTCGACCCCCTAGTTCGGCATCTAAAAGCTACCGAAGTCAATGTTAGCCTATGGGGAAGGTCCCCATAGGCTTGGCTAACTTTTTTTGATCGAAGGATATTCCTTCGATCGTTGGATTAAAATCGTTCGATTCAAAGGATTTTATCGTTCCATCGAAGGAATTATCCTTCGATCGTTCGATCGAACTATCTGCGCTAAATCCTTCGACTTCGATATTCGAAGTCGAAGGATTTTAGTTCCTAGTCGAATATCGAGGGTTAATTAACCCTCGATATTCGACCCTTAGTGAATCGGCCCCTAACTGTAACAGGAAGAAGTGTGGAAGCAAAAGACACAACTGTCTGTTAATTGGCTCATGTGACCTAACATTTATGGTATGTTTGTGAGTACAATTAATCCTACGATCCCAGGGGGCGGCCCTTATTTTTTAAAATGGCAATTTTCTATTTATGATTACCCAATGGCACATACTACTAGAAAAGTATATTATTATGAAAATGGTTTATTTACATGAAGCACGGTTTTACATATGAGCTGTTTTATGCAATATCTTTTTATAGAGACCTACATTGTTTGGGGGGTATAGTTTTCCTTTAAGATCCATGGGATGCAATCCTGGCGCAAGATGTCACAGGTGTGTGGCACAAGGGGCAAACTTCCTACACATGCCCTGGTGACCAAGTTCTGGACTGAAGTTATGAACCTCTTAGCAGATGAATTAGACTTTCTTAAGTTGCTAACACCACAGGCGTGTATCCTAGGGGTCTTGGATGATCTCTTAACCACTAACCATGGCAGAACCAGATATACCTGTAGAACAAAAAAGATATGGTATAGTGTTTTGGAAAAGATGCAAGACTAAGTTTGAAACTGTTTACGATTTAAAAGTTGATTACTGAAGGAGTCTGTCCTCCTTTGCTGCTCATTGGTAAAATTAATTTTATAGAGTTGAAAGCAGATCTCAGTGATTAGGGTTAAAAGGTAACTGTAAAATACAAATCAAGAATAGCAAAGAAAGTGATATGAATATGATGGAAAATGCAGACAGCTATAATTATTATAGGCTCTACAAGTATTCATTGAAAGGCATCAACACACACATTTGTATTTAGCATTACCGGTTCACTAGGATGCCCCAAATAGCCTTTGTGGTTGTTAGAATGTGTCCTCTGCGACCCCTAACATAAGCTTTCCCTGTAGAGACCCTGTGAAATGAGGCATGCAGTCTTCGCTTGAGGCTCTAGTGAATATTCTAATTAACCTTGCTGCTTTTGTCTGATTTCTAGGTTGTTCTCACTGTTTCTAAGCAACAGCTCCAATAAATGAAAACATACTTTAATTGAATACTAAATACTTCATGATGTTAGGAAGGCAGGTGAAAAGCAATATTGTTGGAAGTTGGTGAAATCATCTACATACAGCCTTTTTGTTAAAAACATTTTTTTCTTTTGGAGGAGTGGTAAAGACCCAGATATTTTTGCCAATATATTATAGTTTGTATAAGGCTGCTTTACCTTTTTCAATTAGGGGTCAATTATTGTGTAGAGTGCCTGAGAGCTGTGTTGCAGTTTGCCAGTGTGAGCTGGTCCATGCATTTACATGGTGAGACCAAACCAATCTAAAAGGTTTGAAGCTAAGGAGAACATAGGCAATATATTTAGTTGAATAGCTGTACTTGCATAAATTTATTACACAAGGGCCACATAAAAATAATATATATGATCTGGGCTTTTACTTGGTTTTTAAATCTATATCTTTCCACTCTTATTTTGTTTTGTATGGATTTGGTTTTTAAAATATGCTTTTTCTCTTGATAGTGAACTTGTTCCTGCCTACGATTCAGCTACTTTTGTCCTGGAAAACTTTAGGTAAGATTTATTTTTCCCATCACCATCCTAGTCAAATCTATCCATATAATAATTTTTGCCTTGGATTTAGATTTTTTTTTCTCATTTAGCATTTACCAACCCAACTTCTAGTGTATTGAATAATATTTAATGTTTTGGGGGTCAGACAAATACCTAGCTTTTGGTGGTTTTGAACTGCTCCCCTCTGTTTTTTGATAATTTATGGATATGTATGGAAATTACAATAGAAGTTTACATTATACACTACCTATAAAAGCTGTGTTTTGGGGCGGGGGGGGGGATTCTGCTAATGATTAACTTGCAGTCTAGGTCAGATCAATACAAACATTAAATCTTAAATAAATAATGGACTATAGGTCAGAAACTTAAAACATTGCCTCTGTCTGTTGGGTCTTAAAATCAAGAAACAAGTGACCCTTATTAATTAAGACACTACAGGCATTACCCAGGTTAAACACTAGATATGGTCTGCAGGTTTTTTCTTAGGTTGAATTTGTATGTAAGTTGGAACAGGTACAGTTACCTATTAAATGCAACTTAGAGCTTGTTTTAACATAGTTTTTATTTTTACCTTTCTGTGCTCCACAGTAGGCCACACACCAGATGGGGTTTGGGCAGTGGTTTATTAAAGCTAAATGCTAATAAAGGCCAAGCAAACCACAGTATATTGCTGTAATAGCCTCTGTTTGAAAGAGTTGTATGTAAGTCGGATGTGTTTTAACCTGGGGACTTCCTGTATATCTGTCAGTAAATGTTGGTTAATTCAAAATGCATATATCATACTAAATAAAATAAATGTAGTCTCATTTTAGTTTAATATTATTTAGGAATATGTGACTACCGGTGTGCATGAGAGGGAGAAAATATGCCATTGCCATTGATAAGAAATGTCTGATGATAGATGCTTTGTCAGCAGAACAATACAGTTCATTTTGATGTCCACTGACTAGTATAACATGGCTTTGGACAAGCATAAATATCATGTCTGATATTCAAAGTTTCATACCTCCACACTTCAGTTGAACAGTAGATTTTGCTGGTCATTTTTAGCATTGATGTTATACAAGGAGATATTACTTATGACTTTGGTAGCATATACTATATAACTTCTCAGTTTCAACATTTGATATAATGTCTTTGCACTTTCAATTTAATATAGGGTTTAAATAATTTGCAAATCATTGCGTGCTCTTTATATTTTACATAGTGTCCCATTTTTTTGTAAACAAGGTTGTATAATTCCCTTGCACCAGATTATAAACCATGCTAATCAACTTTTTAAAAACAACTTTCTCAGCACTTTACGCCAACGAGCTGACCCAGTTTATAGCCCACCTCTGCAAGTTTCTGGTCTTTGCTGGAGATTAAAGGTCTATCCGGTAAGTTATCGACTCCTATTGCATTGCAATATTCCACTATATATACTGTATAGTTTGGACTCTGGGTTCTGCTATCCATTTTTTGTATTTATAATATATTGCATAGGCTTCAACACATCCTTTGGTGCCTGAGTTTGTAAAAGAAGGATTGTATGGTTATACCTATGTTTGTTCTGCTGATAAGCCCTTTCCCTATAGCACATCAGAAAACATTTCCGCTTTGGTTTTGATCCCCATGAGCATTTATGCCATAAGCCATTTAGTAATATGAGCCGCACCCTAGCATTTGGCCTTCTCCAGTGATGTGTGTCATCTACCCAAATGCTGTCAATATATGCCAAAAATGAATAAACATGAACTTACATTTAAGCTATTATGTGGAAGTGAAGCTACCTTTTTAAATCCTGCAGTGTAAAAGTAATATATTTAATGTTCTTAATTTGAAGGATGGGAATGGAGTGGTGCGAGGCTACTACCTGTCTGTTTTCTTAGAGCTTTCTGCTGGTCTTCCCGAAACCTCAAAGTAAGTTCCTAGCAAACAGTATGTATACAAATCTAGGATTTCTACTGCTGTCTGTGCAAAGTAGTTATCTGCTATATCCTCTATGTTATCACCATTTTTGCTGCAACTGTGTGTGTCAGTTAGTTGTTGGACTTTCCTTCCTACCTCAAGAAACGGGAACTTAAGCCTGTTATGGAATCAACTTGCTTAAACCGTCTTTCAGTTGAATGTCATGTTCCGTGAGCTACTTGACGCTGAGAAAGTTTAGCCTTGATCATTCATTAACCATTGTTAAATACAGCAGTGCACATATTGGCTGTGGTGCAATGTACCACATATTGCTCGGTTCGCCTAGACTTTTAAGAATGTTTATGATGATATACTTGAAATGTCCTTTCACTGGTCTCAATGCTGCCTCAGTTTATGGGCAAGCATTTTAATCCTATCTGCAATTTTCCCCCCCTTTTATAGATTTTGTACTATTAGTTATGGTATGTACCACTCCATTTAATATGAGATATTCTTACCTGTAGTTCAGAATGTATGGTTTACAGCTTGGATACCTGCCGTACTGGATAAACCGTTTTAAAATTAAATCTCACTCAAAGGTTTGCTTGCTGGCAAGTACAGAAAAAGTTTACTGCCTGTCACAACTTCCGTGTTTTTCAGTCAAAGTCCGCTTCCTTTTCAGTGTTTGCTACTTGTCTTGACTAGTGACAAGATTCTTTGTCTTTAAAACAGTTCTTTAAGTTCTCATAAGCCCTAAAACATCAGAAACTGTAATTAGTTTTTTTTTTATTTATTATTATTATTTTGTCAGAGAACAGTGCATGCTTTTAAAGATAATGCCTGTACATTTGAAACTTGTGCCCGAGTGAAGATTTATTCCCATTTTTAAGGTATGAATATCGTGTGGAAATGGTCCACCAGTCTTCTAATGACCCTGCCAAGAATATAATTCGAGAATTTGCCTCTGATTTTGAGGTTGGCGAGTGCTGGGGTTACAACCGTTTTTTCCGGCTAGACTTGCTTGCTAATGAGGGCTATCTGAACAGAACAAATGATACCGTCATTCTAAGGTAACTGGTACTATATATTTTAGTGTCATCTTACTATTTCTGCTGGTGGCCAGTGGCGGCCCACTTTGCTAGTACAGGTTTGGGATCCGTTATCCAGAAACCCATTAACCAGAAAGTTCTGAATAATGCAAAGGCCCTCTCCCATAGACTTCATTTTATCCAAATAATCCACATTTTTAAAAAGTATTTCCTTCTTCTCTGTAATGATAAAACCGTACCTTGTACTCCCAACTAAGATATAATTAATCCTTATTGGCCTACTGGGTTTATTTAATGTTTAAATGATTTTCTATTAGACTTAAGGTATGAAAATCAAAATTATGGAAAGATCCTTTGATGCGGAAAACCCCAGGTCTGGAGCATTCTGGATAACAGGTCCCATACCTGTACAAAGAGAACAAAATTGCACTCTGTGAACTAACCATGCATTAACAGAGCAGAATTTGTCTAAAAAAGAAATTCAGCTTACAGGAGTGTCACCGGAGATACGGTTCTCACTTTGCCTCAAGACTGGATTGGCACTGCACATAGCCTTTTATAATATTGCTTTTGTATCTAGTGCAATGGAGTCAAACTTTTACACAGTTAGGGACTGGAGCGCTCTAACCACCCGCCGTATCATTAAAATTAAATATTGGAACGTTCTTCTACTTCGCGGTCTGCTAATACATTTAATCCAATTTTGCTCACCGCTGTTTGAAATTGGCTCGGGTGCATATGCCCCGAGCCCTCCGCTTTAAATATCCCAATAAAGTAAACTTGTGGGTCACTCACCGCTCCTGTTCAGTGGTCCGGGTGCTGCGCCCCGAACCCTCAGCATAGGGGAGACATCAAGGTACAAATCAACACTTTGGCACGCACTCCACAGGACTCCAGGTAACGGTAAAAAGGATTTTTCTTTATTACACAAACAAATATCCACCTAACGCGTTTCGTATGTTACCACACGTAATCATAGGCATTAATGACAATTACAATCACATGGTTTTAAAAAGCATTGGAAGCTTGCGTCACTTGGGACGTACTTCCTCCTTAAAAACTTCTTTAACTCTTTCAAAGCTATTGGTTGTGTTCTAAAGTTTTAATTTTCAAAAAAAGATTCTTACAAGTTATTTCCTATTCAGTCTATAATCATTTATGTTTTTCTCAACTTCACCAACATTATGTCATGTCGTTTAATATATCTCTTACAAATTTTCTCTTTAAAAGTAAGTTTGTTTCAATCAATTTATTTACTTTGTTTCAATTGCTGATCTTTCACTTTGCTATCTTATGTAGCTTTAGAATTATAAATTCCAGACCTGTTTGGTGATTTCGAAACTTTTATTAGGGCGGAGGGTTATTAATTTCGCTTTCTTTTATGTCTTTTTTTATTTTTTATTTTTTTAAATTTTTTTTAAATTATATGTATTTACGTATGGCAGCTTACATCCCATCTTACGTTTAACCCCTTGGGTTCTCGTGTATCCAATAGAAAAATCCATTTCACTTCTAGTTCTAGAAGTTTTTTCTGTTTGTTTCCCCCTCTACTTCGATTTCTTACTCTGTCTATTCCCTGAATCCGTAAGTAGGCAACGTTTCCTTGATTACATTGGGAAAAATGTCTAGATACTGTGGTGGCACTGCTTTCTGCCCCTATCTGACTTATATGTTCTCGCATTCTATTTTTTAAGGGGCGAGTGGTGCATCCTACATACTGAATGCCACAATGTGTACATGTTAACAGATACACCACATGGCTTGTATTACAGTTAATAAAACAGTTGATGTTATATTCTTTTTGCGATATTGTGCTTACAAATATTTTCGACTTATGCATTTGTACACATGTAATACATCTTGATGCTCCGCAGCAGTACGTACCCTTCGCTTCTAGCCAATTCCTACTATTTTCTTTTCTTTTAAATTCGCTTGGGGATAGCATTTGTCCCAGTGTTGGTGCTTTTCTACTTACAAACTTATACCCTTGTGTTAGTACCTCTCTCAGTTTGCTATCATTAAAAAGCATTGGTATGTGTTTATTGATAATCTGCTTTATTTGGGTAAATTGCCTACTATATGAGGTAATAAATAGTGGTTTTTCCATTTTGTGATGTTTGTTAAAATTTCTCGTTTTTAGCAGGTCCTCTCTAGTTTTTGAAATAGCTATTTTAAATGCTTTTCTAGTTCTTGCATTCGATAGCCCCTTTGTAGAAATTGATCTCTTAAGTTACAGGCTTTTCTTAAAAATTCTGCTTCTGTGCTACAGTTTCTCTTAAGCCTACAAAATTGTCCTATTGGTACCCCTCGAAATACATGTCTCGGGTGACATGAGTCTGCATGCAATAACGAATTTCCTGCACATTTTTTGCGATATACTGTGGTTTGTATCTCACAATTTTCATGGGACAATTCTAAGTCCAAAAACTGTATATTTGTGCTATTAAATGTGCCTGTTAATTTTAAATTTAAATCATTATCATTTAGTGTTTCCAGATATTTTAAATATGATTTCCCATCCCCTTTCCATACAAAAATCAAATCATCTATATAGCGTTTATAGATCATAATTGCACCCGTGTCCTCTATGTTACCTTCATATATGTGTTTCTCTTCCCACCAACCCATATAGAGGTTGGCGTATGTGGGCGCGAATTTCGCACCCATTGAGGTCCCACATATTTGAAGGTAATGTGTTTGGTCAAATTTAAAAAAATTGTGTTTTAATAAAAATTCAATTGCTTCTAGGATAAACTCTTTAGTATCCGTGTCATAATTACTGTATCTTTCTAAGTGGTATCGAATTGCATGCAGACCTTTTTCATGGGGTATGCAGGAGTAAAGACTTGTTACATCTGCAGTTGCCCAAATATAATCTGATTTCCATTGAAAGTTTTCAAAGATCTGTAGAACCTGCTTTGTATCCCTTAAGTACGAAGTAAGTCTTTTCACCAAAGGTTGTAAATACAAATCAATTAACTCCGAAAGTTTTTCGTTTAATGAGTTAATCCCTGAGTTAATCCCTGATACTATAGGTCTCCCTTTGGGCGGAAATGTTCCTTTATGGACTTTCTTTTTAGAAAAAGAAAAAGACACAGCAGCAGAAGTTGCATCTCCCGAGACTTTGGTAGTGGAGAAAGATGATAATGTACAAAATGTTATATGGAGTTTTAGGGAAGAGGTAACCATATCACACCTAGAGTCCCTAGCGAACGAAACAGAAGGACATCCAATCATTAGAAAGGGTATAAACAAACAAGATTTGGAAAAACTAAAAAAGAAATCAGAATTTTACCCAGTACACTTCAGAGGGAGTGCAGTTGAAACATTTCAGGAAGTAGTTGAACTAGAACTCACGAAATTATCAAATGAAGTTAATAACACTAAAAATATAAAGACATCGAATTTAAATAATATAGAACTCAAGGCATTACAATCTCTAAAAAAAGATGAAACTATAACAATTAAAAAAGCGGACAAAGGGGGATTAGTAGTAGTACTAAATACAGTGGATTATTTAAAAGAGGCTGAACGGCAACTAAGTGACAACACATCTTACCAGGTACTGAAGGGAGATCCTACAATGCTTTTTAAAAAAGAATTGGTAAGGATTGTAGAAAAGGGCCATAATTTAGCAATATTTGGGCAAGATATTAAATCCCTGCTAGTACCAGATAACCCAATACTACCAATATTCTATCATCTCCCCAAAGTCCATAAAGGAACATTTCCGCCCAAAGGGAGACCTATAGTATCAGGGATTAACTCATTAAACGAAAAACTTTCGGAGTTAATTGATTTGTATTTACAACCTTTGGTGAAAAGACTTACTTCGTACTTAAGGGATACAAAGCAGGTTCTACAGATCTTTGAAAACTTTCAATGGAAATCAGATTATATTTGGGCAACTGCAGATGTAACAAGTCTTTACTCCTGCATACCCCATGAAAAAGGTCTGCATGCAATTCGATACCACTTAGAAAGATACAGTAATTATGACACGGATACTAAAGAGTTTATCCTAGAAGCAATTGAATTTTTATTAAAACACAATTTTTTTAAATTTGACCAAACACATTACCTTCAAATATGTGGGACCTCAATGGGTGCGAAATTCGCGCCCACATACGCCAACCTCTATATGGGTTGGTGGGAAGAGAAACACATATATGAAGGTAACATAGAGGACACGGGTGCAATTATGATCTATAAACGCTATATAGATGATTTGATTTTTGTATGGAAAGGGGATGGGAAATCATATTTAAAATATCTGGAAACACTAAATGATAATGATTTAAATTTAAAATTAACAGGCACATTTAATAGCACAAATATACAGTTTTTGGACTTAGAATTGTCCCATGAAAATTGTGAGATACAAACCACAGTATATCGCAAAAAATGTGCAGGAAATTCGTTATTGCATGCAGACTCATGTCACCCGAGACATGTATTTCGAGGGGTACCAATAGGACAATTTTGTAGGCTTAAGAGAAACTGTAGCACAGAAGCAGAATTTTTAAGAAAAGCCTGTAACTTAAGAGATCAATTTCTACAAAGGGGCTATCGAATGCAAGAACTAGAAAAAGCATTTAAAATAGCTATTTCAAAAACTAGAGAGGACCTGCTAAAAACGAGAAATTTTAACAAACATCACAAAATGGAAAAACCACTATTTATTACCTCATATAGTAGGCAATTTACCCAAATAAAGCAGATTATCAATAAACACATACCAATGCTTTTTAATGATAGCAAACTGAGAGAGGTACTAACACAAGGGTATAAGTTTGTAAGTAGAAAAGCACCAACACTGGGACAAATGCTATCCCCAAGCGAATTTAAAAGAAAAGAAAATAGTAGGAATTGGCTAGAAGCGAAGGGTACGTACTGCTGCGGAGCATCAAGATGTATTACATGTGTACAAATGCATAAGTCGAAAATATTTGTAAGCACAATATCGCAAAAAGAATATAACATCAACTGTTTTATTAACTGTAATACAAGCCATGTGGTGTATCTGTTAACATGTACACATTGTGGCATTCAGTATGTAGGATGCACCACTCGCCCCTTAAAAAATAGAATGCGAGAACATATAAGTCAGATAGGGGCAGAAAGCAGTGCCACCACAGTATCTAGACATTTTTCCCAATGTAATCAAGGAAACGTTGCCTACTTACGGATTCAGGGAATAGACAGAGTAAGAAATCGAAGTAGAGGGGGAAACAAACAGAAAAAACTTCTAGAATTAGAAGTGAAATGGATTTTTCTATTGGATACACGAGAACCCAAGGGGTTAAACGTAAGATGGGATGTAAGCTGCCATACGTAAATACATATAATTTAAAAAAAAATTTAAAAAAATAAAAAAAGACATAAAAGAAAGCGAAATTAATAACCCTCCGCCCTAATAAAAGTTTCGAAATCACCAAACAGGTCTGGAATTTATAATTCTAAAGCTACATAAGATAGCAAAGTGAAAGATCAGCAATTGAAACAAAGTAAATAAATTGATTGAAACAAACTTACTTTTAAAGAGAAAATTTGTAAGAGATATATTAAACGACATGACATAATGTTGGTGAAGTTGAGAAAAACATAAATGATTATAGACTGAATAGGAAATAACTTGTAAGAATCTTTTTTTGAAAATTAAAACTTTAGAACACAACCAATAGCTTTGAAAGAGTTAAAGAAGTTTTTAAGGAGGAAGTACGTCCCAAGTGACGCAAGCTTCCAATGCTTTTTAAAACCATGTGATTGTAATTGTCATTAATGCCTATGATTACGTGTGGTAACATACGAAACGCGTTAGGTGGATATTTGTTTGTGTAATAAAGAAAAATCCTTTTTACCGTTACCTGGAGTCCTGTGGAGTGCGTGCCAAAGTGTTGATTTGTACCTCAATGGAGTCAAACCTCTGTATTTCTTGTGCATGTAGGCAATGCTCTGCATTGTAAATTAAAGGGATACTGTCATGGGAAAAAAAAAATGTTTCTAAATGAATCAGTTAATAGTGCTGCTCCAGTAGAATTCTGCACTGAAATCCATTTCTCAAAAGAGCAAACAGATTTTTTTGTATTCAATTTTGAAATCTGACATGGGGCTAGACATTTTGTCAATTTCCCAGCTGCCCCCAGTCATGTGACTTGTGACTGCACTTTAGGAGAGAAATTCTTTCTGGCAGGCTGCTGTTTTTCCTTCTCAGTGTAACTGAATGTGTCTCAGTGGGACATGGGTTTTTACTATTGAGGGCTGTTCTTAGATCTACCAGGCAGCTGTTATCTTGTGTTAGGGCTGCTAGGGGGAAAAGGGGAGGGGGATGATATCACTCCAACTTGCAGTACAGCAGTAAAGTGTGATTGAAGTTTATCAGAGCACAAGTCACATGACTTGGGGCAGCTGGGAATTTGACAAAATGTCTAGCCCCATGTCAGATTTCAAAATTGAATATAAAAAAAATCTGTTTGCTCTTTTGAGAAATGGATTTCAGTGCAGCATTCTGCTGGAGCAGCACTATTAAATGATTCATTTTGAAAAAATGTTTTTTTCCCATGACAGTATCCCTTTAAGTCTTGGGCATACGAAAGAGCTTTTCCTTAATGCATTTAAAGTAAAGACAAAACAAAGATATACAGAACAAGTGTTTGCAAATGACTTTATGGTTTTAAAAATTTTTTAAGCGTTAAGCTCAAAAACGAAAAAAGAAACAAAGTACATTTAAATAAATATTAATTCCGTGCACATTTTAAATGCAGTAAATGGTGTCTGCCAGGCTTTGTTTTCATTTTGCAGATTTCAGGTTCGCTCACCAACATTTTTTCAGAAGTGTCGGGACCAGCACTGGTACATTTCCCAGCTGGAAGCAGCTCAAACTAGCTACATCCAGCAAATAAACAACCTAAAGGAAGTAAGCAGGAGTAGTCTTCTACATATTTCATTATTATACAGTAATAATACCAGATGTAAATATATTTGTGTGTTCCTTTAATAAGTATGTGAAATGTTGTCACTGTGTCTCTTCATATCTTGACAGAGGCTAAAGTATTAAATATACTTGTGATTTTATTCAGTTTTCTGTGAGTTTTCTTGTTTCTTGGGATCTTGGTTTCACTTTTTTATTTTTCTAGGTTTAAGGTACTTCACCATTACCATTTAAATTATTGATCTGTTACTATTTAGCTCTTTTTGTGTTCACTTTATTATAACTGTTCTACTTCAGCAGACAGGTTGATCAAAACTGGGTTCTTTATCTTTGCATGGGGAGGGGTATCCTCATTTAACATGGATATTGTAATGTGGGCGGTGGCTGTACAAAATATGCAGTCTTTTGTAAGATTTTTATGATGCAGAATAAGCTTTAAAGGTATGTGGGAGGATAAGGATGCATTGCTTTTGCAATTATTAGCAGCTATTTGCTATCAATTTCACTTTAAGAATAAACAAGCCAGACAGTAGATAATTATAATGGTAATCAAGGATACAGATCCAAGGAGTGTCCACAAGTAACTAAGTTGAGTATCTAAACATAAAAAAGGGACTTAACCTCCAGGACTCTATCAATGAGTGAAAAATAGCATATCCAAACGGTTTAAAAAGGCAATATTTATTCACAACCATGCCCCAAATGTTGATTAAAAACAAATATAAAAACAAGGTGCAGCATGTGGGAGGAGGGATCCCTCTTTTAGGTCATTTGACCCCACCACCCGCTTTATGTAAAGCGGGTAGGAAGAACAAATGGTATGCGTGATAGCTACAGCTGTGGGACAGACCCCATGGTCTGTAAAGATGATTGCGTTTGAGTAATTAGGCACACATCTATGCCACTAGTTGTGTCCAGTAATTAGCTGTCACACAGCTGATTAAGCAATGTGCTGGGATGGTAAGTGATATTATATGCAGCGGAGCTTGGAATGTGGGCACTGCCCAAAGTATTGTAATGTTGCAGGATTATCCCAATGCCATAAGCGCTAAGTCTCTCTCAAAGAACACAACTCCAGGATGTGAGTAGGTGGCACAAAGTGAGATATATTATTATAGATCCGCAATGGGGTCTGTATATTGGAGATAGTAGTAAATAGTGTTTGGAGTCCAGGTGTAAAAGTCCAGCGACTTCCTTAGCGATTTAGCAATCGCGATCAATGTCCTCTCCACTCCCACATAACACAAATAAGTATACAGACCGTACTTCTGCAGTTTTCACCGCTGTGCGGATTTGAAGTGAGCAAATGAGATGAGATTATCGTCCGTGTTCCATATCTACCGATTCAAGGAGAATAGATGAATTTCACAGCCATGCTTAAAGTGCCTGTAAGCAAAAGATATTAGAGAGGGGCCCCTTCTCCCAACAGTGCCGCACCAGCCTCGACGACCGTTTCGCCGCCATCCGCTGCTTTGTCAATATTTGTTTTTAATCAACATTTGGGGCATGGTTGTGAATAAATATTGCCTTTTTAAACCATTTGGATTTGCTATTTTTCACTCATTGATGAGTCCTGGAGGTTAAGTCCCTTTTTTATGTTTAGATATTTGCTATCAATGCCACTGTGTGTTTTTTTTAATTTTTTTTTTTTACCACCTAATATTTAAATTTTCCTTTTGTGACTTAGAGACTTGCAATTGAGCTCTCCCGGAACCAAAAATCACGGGGTATGTCTCCTCCAGACACACATCTCAGTCCTCAAAATGATGAAAGTCCAGAATCTAGATCCAAAAAGACAGATGTTAATTTAGAGCGTATATCTTCCTTACCTACTCCAAGAGAGGCTGAGGAAGATGAAGACAAAAGCCTCAGTGTATTTAACGTAAGTCATTAAGTACTACTTGGCACATCATTTCCCGAAATCAATTGGTTTTACTATAAATAATAAACTGGTAGTTTTTTCTAGTAAATGATTGACTACATATTGTATTTTTATGTTGTTACTTCTACCTTGTGTGTAGCATTAAAAGTTCTCATTTCAGGTGACATTTGTTTGATGTTACATTTTCTGAAAAATTAGAGTACTGTAGGCCAGGGTGTGCAACAAATGAGTATTTTGGTGTGTACAACTGGAATGGAGAGTAGACCAGTATCCAGCATGGACAAGAAAAAAAACCATTAGTATAAGAAACAAACAGCTATTTATTTTATGCCTTTCCTCACTTGATCATTTAAAGAAACAATCTTTTGAAGGGTAAAGTGTCCTTGGATCTGACTTCATGGGGTTGTAAGTCCACAACTTTATTTTGATCTGGACATATAACCTGGGGTTTTGGCAAGCTGATTTTAGATGCCAGGGAAATACCCAAAATTGCTGTTGCCACCTCCCATATCTGCTGGAAGTCTTGGGGACATTTAGTTCGCAAATGCTTTAGCGTTTTATGTCTGAAAACCACAATTATCATTGCTGTTATGCATTTACCATTCAGGTAAAAGAGAGGTGGCCGTAACAACTAAGGTAAATCACACTGGATGATTTACAGGAGTATGATCTCTTAACTTGGTGTTTCTCCTGTAAGATAGTGTCACGATTACTACTGTCAGATTTGATTGCTACTTTCAGATTTGGCAGTTATCTGTATATGAAGCAGGAGAAGTTCAGGACATATATTCAGAAGCCTATAGCTTTATGAGCGCTTTCATAATTGTGTGCAAGGACTACAGATATGAAATCTAAGCGGGGACCTGGGTTTATAAAACATGTCTTCCTATTTACAGACAGTCTCTAATACCTACACAGTACTGATACAAAGAGAGACTCGAAAACAAAATATGTGAGGGGAAAAATGTAGTTTAGTAATTGGCTTAGTACTTAGTAGTAATACATAAGGAATATTTGGAATCTGTTATAAAAAAAGGGGATGTTGTAGTCACTAAATTGTCACTTAATTAGATTATTATTTTGTATTATGACAAGATTTATTGCTATTTCAACGCTATTTTGCTTTTTCTTTTGCATTTCCCTTCACATCCGTGCTGGTGGAATTTGTCAGTACTGCTTTGCCACTATAATCTATATTTACAGTTCTTACAGATGTAGATGTTTGCATTGGATGCACGAATTATCCAGTCTCCATTTAATAAATATTTCTTCATTAGCAGCAGGATTTGTCTGATGGAGACCTGGATGTGGATTTAGCTGGGGAGGATGAAGTGAACCATTTAGAGGGCAGCTGTTCTTCTGCCAGTTCTTCTGCCACCAGCATCACAGAAGAAAATGATATAGATGAAGAAACCATGTAAGTTAATATGAGTGGACAGAAATCATGGTGATCAGTGGGCTGCATCAATTGGAAGGAAACATGTTATGAAGAAACAATTATTGTTTATAACTTAACAGAATGGTTTTACAAAACATACCCATTTTTTTTCCTCTAATTAGCGGAATTGTGTAATGCATGGTCCTGATTGGTCGCAGTG